>NC_069009.1:6597608-6600634 GCF_001194135.2 Octopus bimaculoides
ATGAAATATATCTTTGGAAATGTCTTATTTTTTTCCCCTCTTTTTTTTTTTTTTTTTTACATAATTTTTGTTTTATGTCGCAATAATAGAAATATTGGAATTTGTTAAACGAAGGAAGTCAAAAATCGAATCAGTGACAGGAAAGAAGACAAAGAAAGCTTAAAATACTGGTATTTAAATTTCAAGAGTGTTTTTTTTTATTGTTGCTGTTGCTATCGTGGCGGCGACGGCGGCGGCAGTGGTGGTGGTGGTGGTGGTTTTTGTGTTGTTTCTGGGACTGCACAGTTTAATGTATTGTATTGTAGGGATTCTCAGCCCAGTAGTCCCATGATCAAAGACGTTCCAAATGTGACTATCCTGCCTTTTATTCAGACATAGTGCATCTAGGATTATGTTATCTAATGTGTAGGATAGTAGTCAGCATTAGTGACTGTAACTGTTGGTGGTGTTGTTTAGCCCCAGGTCAGTCTTGATCCAGAAGACCTATGATCAAACATGTTCCACCTGTGACCATCCCATCTTACAGTCAGATATAGTGTATCTTGGACTACAATATTTAATGTATAATATTGTTATTAGTATTAGTGGCTATAATTGTTGTTGTTGTTGTTGCTGTTGCTATTTAGCCGCTGGTCAGTCCTGGTCTAAACAGACCTATGATCAAAAATGTTCCGCCTGTAACCATCCCATCTTTTATGCAGACATTGTGTATCTAAGACTATGTTATCTAATGTACAATATAGTAGTATTAATATGTCTAGGACTACATTATCTAATGTACCGTATAGTAGTCAGGATTAGTAGCTATATTGTTGTTGTTTTGTCGCAGGTCAGTTACGATCCAGTAGATCTATGATCAAAAATGTTCCAGCTATGACCATCCCGTCTTTTATTGGGACATAGTGTATCTAGGACTACTACATGGTCAAGAGCCCCTGATTTAGAACATACCACACACGGATAGGTCTCTATGGCTCACACCAAAGAAACCAACTCTTCTCCCAGTCCTGTATCCTCTGATAGTTAACCAATAAATGAGGCCTTTGAGTGGTTCTAGGAATCTGAGTGAGAGCAGATCCGTCAGTAGTGATGATTAAGGAGTTACCTATTCTTCTCAAAACTCCTCACCTGCCAATCTAGAATCTTATCTCTGGGTATATTTCAACTGTTTTGCTACCATATTTCTGTTGAAATTCATTGACTTTCTTATTAATTTTGAAAATAGTGAAGAATTTAATAAAATAATAAAGAATTTAGTAAAATAACTTTGTCATCATTAAATTGGTGTTTGGAACATCAATTGATATTGATTTTGATGGGAGGTATTAATTTAGATCACTTTAACCCTTTTGCTACCATATATCAGTTGAAATATATAAAATTTGTTTCAATTAATTTTTTAAATAATGAAGAATTTTGAATAACTTTGCCATTATTCAACTGGTGTTTTGAACTTAAATTAATACAAAATTTTGATGGAAGGTTTTAATTAAGATCATTTTAACATTTTTCTGATCATATTTCTCTTGAAATGTTCTGCCATTGTTTCAATTAATTTTGAGAATAAAAAAGAATTTAATAAAATAACTTTGTCCTTATTAAGCTGATGTTTGGAATTTAAATTAGCATGAAATTTTGATTGAAGATTTTAATTTAAAGCACTTTAAACCATTTGTTAACTTATTTCTGTTGCAATACACTGCTTTCGTTTCAATAAAGTTTGAAAATAATAAAGAATGTCATAAAATAACTTTGCCATTATTAAGCGAATATTTTGAGCTTAAATTAACACAAAATTTTGATGAAAGGTTTTAAGATCACTTTAACCCTTTTGTTACCTTATTTCTGTAGAAATACACTTTGTATCACTCAATTTTCAAAATAAAGAATTTAGTAATACTCTTTTACTCTTTTACTTGTTTCAGTCATTTGACTGCGGCCATGCTGGAGCACCGCCTTTAGTCGAGCAAATCGACCCTAGGACTTATTCTTTGTAAGCCTAGTACTAATTCTATCGGTCTTTCTTGCCGAACCGCTAGTGACGGCGACGTAAACACACCAGCATCGGTTGTCAAGCGATGTTGGGGGGGGGGGCAAACACAGACATACAAAGACACACACACACAAACACACACATATAAATACATATATACGACGGGCTTCTTTCAGTTTCCGTCTACCAAATCCACTCACAAGGCTTTGGTCGGCGCGAAGCTATAGTAGAAGACACTTGTCCAAGGTGCCACGCAGTGGGACTGAACCCGGAACCATGTTGTTGGTAAGCAAGCTACTTACCACACAGCCACTCCTGCATCTATAAATTTATTATTATTATGTTGGTGTCTAGAACAAAACTTAACCTGAAATTTTCATGTCTGATTTTAATTCAAATCTTTTTAAACCCTCAACTAGCAACCCTGCTTTTGTTTCAAATGATATTGAAAATAATGAAAAATTTATTAAGTTGGTGTTTGGAATATAAACCAATGTGAAATTTTGATGGAAGATTTTAATTTAGATCACTTTAATCCTTTTGTTACCATAATTCCGTTGAAATATATCTAAACTGGCAGTGAGGGTTCCAGCTGATCCGATCAACGAAATAGCCTGCTTGTTAAATTAACATACAAGTGGTTGAGCACTCCACAGACACGTGTACCCCTAATGTAGTTCTCAGGGAGATTCAGCGTGGCACAGCGTATGACAAGGCTGACCCTTTGAAATACAAGTACTACTTATTTTTGCCAGCTGAGTGGACTGGAGCAATGTGAAATAAAGTGTCTGGCTCAAGAACACACTGCATCACTGGGAGTTGAACCCTGGACCTTACAATCGTGAGCCGAAAGCCCTGATTACTAAACCATGTGCCTTTGTTGAAAGATACTGCCTTTGAATTTCGTTTTTGGATTTGGGTTGCAAGATTCTTTATGTGAGTTCGTGTGTTGAAGCATGTTCTGTTGTGTCTCTGGAGAGTCATTCTCTTTTGGTGCCTTATAGTTTAACACACTCACCGGTAAAATTTACAC
>NC_069009.1:6602982-6607296 GCF_001194135.2 Octopus bimaculoides
ATATATATATATATATATATATATATATATATATATATAATACAAAGAATATGTATGCAAGTATACACACCTATATGTACATACTCACATCTACATGTGTATATAGATGCATATCAGGGTACAGGACGTTAGAAAAATTAACAATGGAACGAAAACATAGGAAAACAGATAGCCACTTGGAATTAATCCTTCGTCAGCTGCCTCTATTCTAACTAGACGTTTCGGAGGGATATATTTATCCAAGTGGATACTCCATTAGCTCTCAGTTATGTTCCAGTTAACAGCTAACCAAAACGATCACAAGTATCTAACATCTGTAACTACTATAATATGCTGTAATAACTATAAAGTAAATTTTGTGGATGTACAAGTCTCCATACTCTTTATTATTATCAACTAGTGGGACCTGTGAATATTTCAAGGAATTAAAGGTAAACCTATTAGGTTATTTCTGAAAATTTTATCCCAAAAAACGTGAAAGCATAGACTGTATTGTGTCTGTAATGAAAGATAGTCACTCATCTGCTACTCACTGGAAAGTGAACGAAATTGGAATATGATGATTACTTAATGTACTTTATATATGCTCTTTATGTACTTTACGCACAATTTTATAGACTTAATACACAGCACTCATAAATTAAATATTCACTCTCATTTTTTCCATTTTCCCCCATAAACAAGAAGAAAAATATTGCGATACATATGATACAACCTTCAATTAAATTGAGTATATTTACCACGTAAATAAGCATATTTCATGAAAAAATACACATTTCACAATCCAATCACCACCACCTCCACCTCCATCATTACCACCACCATCATCATCTTTCTCTCTCCCTCTCTCTGTGCTTTTCTTTACCCTTACCATCAGAACATCACCCCTCTACTAAAATTATATTTTTAGCTCTCTTCTACATCACTACCTTCAACTGACTTTTTAACCATGTAATAAATATTACGTTCTCTCTACCTCATATCATGGACGCTTCTCTCTCCCTCTTTTTCTTTCTCCTTTTTTCGATAATCATGTGAAAGTGTTACCGATGAGCTAAGTAACAGAATAACAACCCATGCCAGAATGGAAAGCGGACGTTAAACGATGATGATGATAATGATATATATGTGTGTGTGTGTATCTCCTTGCCACCCCCTGACAACCAGTGTTGGTGTGTTTGCGTCCCCATAACTTAGTGATTCAGCAAAAACAGACTGGTGGAATAAATACCAGGCTTAAAAAAGAAGTACTGGGGTCGATTTATTTGACTAAAACATTCAAGGCGGTACCCCCAGCATGGCCACAGTCTAATGGCTGATACAAGTAGAAAACAAAAGATACAGCATAGGTTTGTCATCATTGTGGTACAGTCTGGTATGAAGTCAGATTGTGTTACTATTTCTAGCAGGTCAGACAAGCAAAAAAAAAAAAAAAAGCCAAAATAACCAGCTCCCTCTTTGAGTTCATTGTGATAGCGTGCACGTACATACATGTATGTGTTGAGGGAGATGATATCGAACGCCTGCTCTTTTCATCTTGTTTTGAATAACAACGTTCTCCCTCTTTTCTGACTCAACATTGTGCCAAAGAAAAAACATAAAAAGGCTACAAACAATTGATTGCTGACGAACAAACTTTTCGCGGCCATCTTTTCTCTTCTCCGTTTCTGACTCAGCAAAGATGGCCGTCAGATCCAAACAAAGACAAACCTCATGGCAGATATTTTTGCTTCGTTCAATGGAAAATCGAACTGATTTCTTTTTGTTTGTGATGTAGTTTTTTTTTTTCTCATGTATTTTTTAAAAAACTTTTTCTTGGTTCTATTTCTGATACATCATTTATTTTGGTTTTTCAGCTCTGTATAACATTTAAAAAAAATTTGTCCATCATCATCATCCATATTATTATTATTATTATTATTATTATCAATCTTCTTCTTCTTATTATTATTATTATTATTATTTAATTTTGTTTGCTTGTTGTGTGTAACATATTCTTTGTTCTACATACTCCCCCACCCTTGCAAGAAGTATTTTAATTCTTCTTCTTCTTCTTCTTATTATTATTATTATTATCATTATTATTATTATTACTTAATTTTGCATGCTTGTTCTGCATAATAATATTTGTTCTACATTTTCCCTCATACAAGATCATCATCAGCAGCATCTATTTCGTCTTCTCATTGTTGTTGCTGTCGTCGTCATCATCATCATCATTATTATTATCATTAAGGCGGTGAGCTGGCAGAATCGTTAGCATGCTGGGCAAAAAGCTTAGGTGCATTTTGTTTGTCTTTACGTTCTGAGTTCAAATTTCGCCAAGGTCGACTTTGCCTTTCATCCTTTCAGGGTCAATGAAATAAGTACCAGTTGCATACTGGGGTCAATATAATCGCCTTATCCCCTCACCTACAGTTCCAAGCATTGTGCCTATAGTGGAAAGGATTATTATTATTATTATTATTATTATTATTATTATTATTATTATTATTATTATTGGGTTGACAGCCTGGCAGACTTGTTAGCACGCCATGCAAAATGCTTAGCAACGTTTCATCCGTCTTTACGTTCTGAGTTCAAATTTTGCCGAGGTCAACTTAGCTTGTCTTCCTTTTGGGATCGATTGAATAATTACCAGTTTAACACTGGGGTCATTGTAGTCGACTTACTCTCTTCCCTGAAATTGCAGGCCTTGTTCCAAAATTTGAAACCATTATTATTATTATTATTATTATTATTATTATTATTATTATTATTATTATTATCATCATCATCAATAATATTAATTCGCTAACTTTTTGTTTTTGTGCGTACCTGTTGAGTGCGTCACACTTCTTTGAAGTGGTAAATCGAGAGAGAGGAGGAGAGAGAAGAAGTAAAAGAGAAAGAGAGAGGGGGTGAGAGAGTGAGAGAGAAAGTTAGAGAGTGAGAGAGAAAGAGAGAGAGAGAAAGAGAGAGAGAGAGAGAGAGAGAGAGTGAACGAGACAGTGAGTGGTGACGGCGTTCGTTTTGTGTTTTTAAATGTTTCAGAGAGCACGGGGTTGAGTGGGTCTTCATGGAAAATTCCAAGGACGGGGGTGAGTGGGACTTTCTGGAAATTCGGGCAGAATAGTTAGCACGCTGTATTTCGTCTGTTACTGTATTCTGAGTTCAAATTCCACTGAGATTGGCTTTGCCTTTCATCCTTTCGGGGTCGATCAAATAAGTACCAGTTATATACTGAAGTCACTGTAATCGACTTAATCTCTTCCTCCAAATTTCAGGCCTTGTGCTTATAGTAGAAAGGACTATTATTATCATTAAGGCAGTGAGCTGGCAGAGTCGTAAGAATGCTGGATGAATGGCCTCAAGAACTGCTGGATGGATTCGGATCAATCTTTCAGGGATGTTTGGCCTCTTAACTGGCACAAACTGATTAGATTTTCTAATCGATCTGGTACCGGACAAGAAATGTGGATTATTTTTCCTGTTTTTTAATTTAATTTCTGAGAGCGGTCGGGTTCGGTTTTAGTATTCTCATTTCTGAGAGAAGTCGAGTTTGTTTCAGATATTCTCATTTTAAAAACCATCTCCGGCTAATCATTGAAAGGTCGATGGTGCTGCTTTGGCGGAGGTTTGCATTCTCTGAGTGCTCTTATTATTATCATTATTATTATTATTATTATTATTATTATTGTAGCCAGATGTCATTATTGGTTATTTGGTACTTACTCAGCACAGTGCACATAGCTGAGTCACCCTCATTCTTTGACATCCTGTTCCATTTCAGTTGTTCTTCTTCTAAAGAATATACTAAAACATGACCAATAATGTGTACTCAATAATATCAATTCTAATCAATCTAACTGTACCATTGATCTCGATCAAAAAGAAGGTTAGCAGATTCAGTAAATTTGTTTATCATTCAATTGTTTCCCTTATTAGACTGCGGCCATGTTGGGGCACCGCCTTAAAGAATACTTATTCTATTGTTTTTTCCTCAAACTGCTAAGTTATGGGGATGTAAACACAGTAACACCGTTTACCAAATGATTGTGGGAGAGGAGATCAGACACAGACACAAGTACACACAAAGACACACACACACACACACACACACACACACACATATATTATGGGCTTCTTTCAATTTCCGTCTACCAAATCCATTCACGAAGCTTTAGTTGGCCGGAGTCTATACGAGAAGATACTTACCCAAGGTGCCATGCAGTGGGACTGAATCAGAAGCCATGTGGTTGAGAAACAAATTTCTCACCACCCACACTTGTGCCTATATATAGGAATAGCTGTGTGGTAAGTAGCTTGCTTAAC
>NC_069009.1:6607681-6609239 GCF_001194135.2 Octopus bimaculoides
TATATATATATATATATATATATATATATATGCACACATACACAGGGTGCGAAGGGTAAATTGTCACCATTTTATATTTTCAATTTCGCGCATGGTATTATTTGCTTTTGATGTTGTCGACGACACAGTATAGTAGGATCAGATGGGCACCGTCTGTGAAAAAAACAGCACCATGGCACAATTCAGTCTGCCAGAAATTTCGAAACGACATGCTGTAGTGCTTGGCATTCGCGCCGGAAGTTCCAATACGAACATCTCATAGTGATTTGCTGTCAATCTAATGACAGTGCAGTGGATTCAGAAAGAGTTGGATGAGTCTAATGGTGAATACGAAGGTACAGTATCTCTGAAAGCCCACTCTTATCGTTCTGATCAGAAAAGAACTCCCGAATATGTGGGTGAGATCCAGGCCATGATTGACAACGATCACTCCAAGTTAAAAGGGTCCATCACCAGGGACATGGGAGTGTCTGAGTTTCATATCAGGCAGGTAGTGCATGAAGACATTCGGTATTCCTCATACAAGTTGAGAAAGGGCCAATTTTTATCCCAATCCATCAAGAACAAGAGGAAAGACCGTGCTACGAAGCTTTTGAACAAGCTCAAGCATCCCCTTAACCGAACTTGCTTTGTCTTTTCTCAGACGAGAAAAATTTCTGCCAGGGTCAGATGGTGAATACACAGAAGAACCAGTGGCTTTCCGTGTCCCCAAAACATGTACTGAGAGTGATAAAAGATCAAACATCCAGTCAACATCATGGTGTCTGGAGTGATCACAAGTGATGGCGACGTTATTCTTCCATTCATCTTCCCGCATGACCTCACACTCAATACAGAGGCCTACATCAAGTGCCTGGAAGAGATAGTGTAGCCCTGGGTCAAGAAGGTGGCTGCTGGAAGACCCTATGTCTGGCAACATGACTCTGCCCTATGCCATACAAGCAGGAGAAGCCAGTGCATTGATTTGCCTGGGGCCCTCTTAATTCTAGGGGCCCTCACAATACTAGGGGCCCTCACAATACCAGGGGCCCGATTCTAATCTATGTATGCTGTGGCTTGCTATCAATAAATAAATATCTAAGGGTCTAGAACATTCATTTGCCTGGAGGCCTCATAGCGTTAATGCTTTTCGTCGCACATTGTTGACTCCTTCATTGAGTTGCTCCGCTTTCATTCAATATACAATGCATGGTATTTTCCTTACGCTGATTTTTTTCTCCCAGGTCATAATAGGGGCTATTCCTCTACAATATCCAGTCTTTGTTGCAGTGTGGTGACTTGCATGTATCAATGACCCAGACAGCTCCGCCGGTGGAGTGTAACCGCCTGCCGCTTATGCTATACAAGCCAGATGTGGACCAGACAAATATGGTTAATTCTTTTCTAGAGATTAAAGTGGGTTTGCATAAGGTCAACACCATTATCAAGAAGAAAGCGCCATCATGACCAAACCCTAGTGAGCGGATTTAGTAGACAGAAACTGAAAGAAGTCCATTGTATATATATATATGTGTGTGTGTGTGTGTGTGTGTGTGTGTGTGTGTGTGTGTGTGTGTGT
>NC_069009.1:6609489-6610856 GCF_001194135.2 Octopus bimaculoides
TATCTATCTATCTATCTATCTATCTATCTATCTATCTATCTATTTGTGTTTGTGTGTGTGTGCGCCTCTCTCTCTCTCTTTCTCTCTCTCTATCTCTCTCTTTCTATTTACATGTCTGCTTAACTATTGACTGCCTGTCTTTCTGTCTCCCTCAATCTGTCTGTCTGTCTGTTTGTCTCTCTCTCTCTTTCTCTGCCTATCGGTCTATCTATATGTATGTATGTATGTATGTATGTATGTATCTATATATCTATCTATATATCTACCTGTCTGTCTGTCTGTCTGTATGACTCGTGTCAGGCAGGGTCGTCACTACCTGAAGTAGTGAAGAAAATCGCTACCCACTACCTTCGATTCAAATTACGTTCGAACCATGCAAGATTGGAAAAGTCTGGTTCTGGAGAAATATTAACATGATTGAAGCAGAAGAGTGCTGCCAACAGAAAGGGAATCCAGCTATAGAAAAATCTGCCTCACCATATTCCGTCCAGCCCATGCAAGTATGGAAAAGTCGCCATTAGACGGCGATGATGGAAGAGAAACGAAATACAATCGCTACATCAGGAAGGGCATCTGGCTGCAGAAAATCTCCCTTAACAAATTCCATCTGACCCATGCAATTATAGAACAGTCTAGTTCTGGAGAAATATTAACTTGATTGAAACAGGTGAGGGTTGGCTACAGCAAAGGCGTCTGGCTATAGAAATTCTGCCTCAATAAATTCTGTCCGATGCTTGAAAAGCATGGAAAAGTCAACATAAGACGATGACGATGAGAAAAAACTGAAATACAAGCTTTGCATATTTTTCTCATGGCAGAACGACCTTCTTACATAAACGGACATAAACAAAGCAAGAAGAAAAAACAGAAACACAACGGATTAGAAAAAAGTATACGATATAGAAAAAATAAAAACCGCCATTATGAAGACAAATATATTTTTCCCGTGACATTAACCTGTAACGAACCATGGTCTATAATTATAACGATGTAGTGAGGTATGATCATGGCATAAACTACCTAGTCAATATAACCTGTAACGATATGAAAGGCAAACACAAACACCACACACACACACACACACACACACACACACACACACACACACACATGTAGGGTTTTGTTAGAAATATCTGTATCTATTTTGTCTGTGCGTCTAATTCTGTGCAAGTAAGTCACGAATGTGTGTGTGTGTGTGTGTGTGTGTGTGTGTGTGTGTGTATCTGTAAATAAATCTTTCTGTATTACAATAGGATCAACTGTGTATTTATATATGTATCAAAGAACACAAAGGGATATAATATATGTATGCATGCATAGATATATATATGTGTGCATATATATATATATATATATATATATATATA
>NC_069009.1:6613330-6616508 GCF_001194135.2 Octopus bimaculoides
TATATATATATATATATATATATATTGCGATATGTGTGAGCTTGTATATAGTAGTTTTAAATAGATCTATTTTTATATGCCCGATTTACTGTGTTCAGGCCAAACTGCACTGACATATGTTTGCATGTGCATGCATACATACATACATACATGCACGCTCACACACAGAAACACACACACACACACACACACATTTCAGAGAGAAATTCAAGTATTGCAAAAGATAAATAGCTTATTGCGCGTTTCTGAATGTCCACACACATACACACGCACACACACACACACACACACACACATGCACTTCTACACTGTATACCAGTGTATATGTTGATATACATATATATGTACGATGTATATGTCTATATACGTGCATGTTTATATACAACTGGAATATATGAATAATGGTATGATTATCCTGAGTTAAGGAGCATGTCCTTTTCATTATTATTATTATTATTATTATTATTGTTGTTGTTGTTCTTGCTTAGGCAGGATGCTGGCAGAATCATTAGAGCATAGGACAATATACCTTGCAGCATTTCTTCCAGCTCTTTGCATTCTGGGTTCAAATTCAACAGGGGTCACCTTCGCCTTTCATCCTTTCAAGGTCGATAAGAAATGCACCAGTGGAGCAAGGTTGGCCAATGCAATTGATTGCAAGTTGACAATGCGAGTCAGTTCTGATATCCTTCAGTCTCTGAAGAAGCATTTGGGGTGTTGTGCCAAATGCACCCCTTACTACAGAAATAACTATCGCCTTGGTCTTCTACAATCTCTTCATGTCTCAGGTTAGGTCTTGATATTTCTCAGTCTTTTCTTTTCAATTTTTCTGGTATCAAGCTAGTTATCATATGGTATTGCATAGTCTATGATCTCACTTTTTTCTCACTTTTTTTTTGTCTCTGTAATCATATCTTGTGGCCTTGCTCTAAAACAACACGCGGAGATGAGATATCTCTCGACAAAAATGTAAACAACACGTGAAAACGAGATGTCTCTATAAAAAAATGTGAGCACATGGATTAATCATATATGCATTCCCATTTCGACACACGCACACACTACAGTTCCTTGCTTATACGTCAACAGACGTAATGTTTATATAGTTCACACACAAACATGTACAAACTCTCTCACATGAACACACAGTGTTTAAACAACTTACACGAGAGAAATAATGATAAACACACAGTGTTTAAACACAGTGTTTAAACAACTTACACGAGAGAAATAATGATAAACAAATAAAAAATGCAGCACGCTTCATTTCAAACAGAGAAAAAAAAAGCAGAAAAGTAGATATGCTCGGTAATAAAGCTATGAAAAGTAATATAAGTTAGTTTCGATCTGTGAGCCTCAGGCAATCATGATACGAAAGGAACCTTAGCACATGACCAGAGACGGTGTTCTGTCAAAAGTTAACACTGAACAGACAGACCCATTTCTTAATGTAACTGACCAAACGGAAACAAAGCCAAGAGAGAACAATGGCCATGGTGGGAATGAAGACTTGAGAATCAAGCTTCAAGTTCATTTGCTGGGCGTTCCACTTGTGGCAGCAATAAGATAGTTCATTCTCTTTGATGATGAATACTGCAGGCTGGTAGCGTAAGTGTAGTCTCTGGCTGTCATATCCGTGTAGTGTTTTTGTATTACAATGTCTAACAAAATTTTAAATTTGTTTTTGTCTTTGGTCAGTAAGTATTATTTCTTATTTGCTTCTATCTAGAAATCAAACGAAATTACTACTAATCCCTCCAAACTTTGCTTTTCTGACCTGGACATCAATGTTTTGAAACTGACCTATTTTCCATTACATTTCAGACAAATTCAGTAACGAGTTGCTGAAGCAGAAATATCATTATAACAAATATTCTGCTTGTCAGTTGTTTGATCTTAATCATTTTAACGTGTCCCTTAGTAACTGACAATGTGTAGCACCATAGCCATGTTCTGAGAGAGATTCTTTGGGGTTTGAATAAATGTAGCAAACGCAATGTGTGGAGGGAATATTAGACATTTTCATACATTCTAGGGTTAAGCAAATAGGAAATAACAGTTGCTACCCAAGGACAAAAATTGTGTTACACAGTGTTATTATCGGGTGGTGTATGGGAGTTTCTATAGTCAATAAGAACCAAGATCCTCCTAATGGGTAGCTGATATCATTTCGAAAGTTACAGGTTAGGGTGAGTATTGGCGGCTGTGTGGCTGGGTGTTTGTGTCTATTGTGGCATGCAATGTTTGAAGCGATGTTGTCTAACCAGGAATAACTGACCTTGACGTTGCGGGCGTTAGGGTGGCAAAGTTTATAGTACTTAGGGGTTCCATAAGTAGTAATCATAGATTAACACTAAATCAGGGCCAACTGAAGATAAACTCCAAGAAGACCGAAGCAGTGTTAATATTGTGACATCAGTGTTTGAACTGGCACTGAAATTCCATACATTACTGGCAGTAAGATTTGGCTCTACGCGGCTACCGGACGTCTGGCACTGAGGGGTGGAGTGCGTCGAAGTTACGAGATTTGGAAGTTCCAGCACCCATAGCAGACGATTCTCATCTATCAGCAATATAAATGTGTCTACTTTTATGCATCATGTCTTCATATGAGAACTCCTCTCATGGTAAATAACGCAGTATTCAACGATCTAACAACACATCCACGTTAAGCTGTTGATTTTGGCATTAATACTACTTGTCATTTTTAATTATTTTTAATAAGCCTGTTGACTACTTGCGATATCAATGTACGAACGGACATTAAGATTCAATAGATGACTGGCAGATTTTGCTGTATGCAGCTACCGGACCTCTGCCACTGAGGAAACGGAGCACGAGAAATCACGAGAAATCACGAGAAATCACGAGAAAGGGCAGTTTCGTCGTGTGTAGCAGACGCTTCTCGTCTGCCTACGGTTCAAAATTGTGTGCTTTTATGCACCACGTTTCCAGTATGAGAGGTACTTTCAAGGTAAATAAAGGAATACCAGGTGCTCTAACAATACGTCAACAATAAATTGGATATAAGGATCTCTTGTTGGTATTCTGCCTCTGTTGCTACTAATATGAATCGGGGGAAGGGATGCATCTGTGTGTCTGTGTCTGAGTATATACGTCTTAATGTATATGCATATATATATATATATACACATATATATATATATTTATATATATA
>NC_069009.1:6618321-6619983 GCF_001194135.2 Octopus bimaculoides
TGTGTGTGTGTGTGTAAGAAAGAAGTAACGATACACACAAAGAATTAGAAACGTCCCCTCCTCTGATTGCTTTGCATGTACGGTTTTTCTGGAGGCAGAAGAAGAACTTCAAAAGATAATATGAGGATGGGAGGATATAGTCCTTGTGAACGCACACAAGACGAGGACGGCGATAGATTTACATGTGGGTTGATAAGGGAAAAACATTGGAATGAAATTAAAAAAATACGAAGGGGGATATGAGGTGTTATTTCTTTACTACCCACAGGGGGCTACACACAGAGGGGACAAACAAGTACAGACAAACGGATTAAGTTGATTATATCGACCCCCAGAGCGTAACTGGTACTTATTCAATCGACCCTGAAAGGATGAAAGGTAAAGTCGATCTACGCGGGATTTGAACTCAGAACGTAGCGTCAGACGAAATACCGCTAAGCATTCGCTCGGCGTGCTGATGTTTCTGCCAGCTCGCCGCCATAATAAACCTTTCTGTTTCAGATTTTAAGCCAGAAGCCATTAGCCACTGATAGGTAAGGGCTTTGTCAACATCGGCATTATTCGCTCTCTTTCTTGCTATTTATCAGTCAGAATATTTAAGGCAGCAGTTTTAGAACGGGTTTTCATGCGCTTAGCTTTTTTTGCGCTTGTTTCTAGTTATTATAACTATTACTATTATTATTATTGAGTGAGAGAGCAGTGCATGCCATCAAAGTGACACTGGGGTAAAATATACAAAGCCCAGTATACCCATCATGACTACCCGTGTGGGCAGTAAAGAAACGAGTGGATGTGAATGTGTTTATGTGCAAAAACAGAAAGGACCCTTGGCCAAACTTCCCACGGTCATGAAACAGCAGTACGGACTCTTCTGAGTGAGTAAAAATGATGAAAAGGATGATATAATCTTATTGTTAAATGGGACACAGTGAGATAAAGTAATTGGGTTGGTTAGAGTATGTGGCACAATAATTAAGCAAAAAAATAAGGGGCTCGCTAGGGAGTTCTGAGAAGTGGAGGTACGAGACCAATCAGCTGTGATAAGGCATTAAACTAGCAGTATAAAACAGAGAGGAGACTATATGGCTGGTGGGCTAGAAATTTGGGGTATTCATTAGTGATGAAATGATGATGATGATGATGATGATGACGATGACGACGACGATGACGATGATCCCAGATCCGTAAGCTCGTGACCAAATGTCGCAGTCGTCGTTGTCATTGTTCTTCAGTCAACATATTTAGTTTCAATTTGCAGATAATCAAAACGATCGGAGATAAAGTAGCATGACAATACATAAGAAAAAATACTCACACACTTAAAAATATGATTAGTCATCAAGATATGATTGGATGAAGAAAAACAATTAGAATGTACATCATACATTCGACTACTCTGTTGATAATATTCACAATACGCAGATGGATGCAAGATAAACAATTACAAAATCTTTTTTTACAGTATATTCGAGCTGTCATTGTATTGTATTTTTAATTAATGTATATGCGTGTGGATTTCTGTGTGTGTATTAGTATGTGTGTGTGCGTGTGTGTGTGTGTAGGTTTTTATTTAATTACTTATTTTCATGAACTAAAGTATATATTTGTGTGTGTGTACATATGACTGTATGTGAATAGATACAAATATATGTGTATGTATGT
>NC_069009.1:6620933-6621409 GCF_001194135.2 Octopus bimaculoides
AGAATGAGAGATAAGGAAAAAGACAGTTGCACACAGTCAGCAATTATAATATCTCGTAATATCTCACGCACACCCACGCGCACACACACGTACACACACGTACACATCCTCTCCACCATGCACATATACAAATACAAACAAAAATATTACAATACAATAAAAGGCATTCTATAAGTAGAAAGCAACTCTATAACAGAGAGAGAGAGACAGAAAGAGAGGAAAAAAAGAAAGGGGGAGAGAGAGGCACAGCGTCGCACTAAGAACATCAACATCAAGAACAAGTGTGATGACGGCAACAATGGTGATGACGACTACGACATTTCCCATCCTTCGATTTTCTACGTAATTCTTGACAAGAAGATCTTTCTTAATTGCTTAGATAAATTAATTAATAATGCATAATGATCAGCACCTCAAAAGAGCAGTTGATCATTTATATTGCACAATATGGGTGTGTGTGCGTGTATGTGTATGTG
>NC_069009.1:6621509-6621933 GCF_001194135.2 Octopus bimaculoides
TATATATATATATATATATATATATATATATATTGTATAGAAACGTAGAATGCATGTACGTGTGAAGATAGACGTATTTATAAAAATATATACATGCATACATGAGCGCATATGCGCATGTGCATGCTATATCTGCGAGTGCGCTTATTTCTGTATCTGAATGTATTTTTGCGTTCGCCTCTTCTGCTTAATGTCTTTCAGCGTTACTATTTCTACAAATATGCAGTAACTGAAAATGCTGAGTAAGCAATTTTTCGCTTTTAATGTCGATGCACACAGGTGTGTGCATTAGTCTACATTCAGGTGGGCATATCTATAATACGATGCTTACAACTGCCCATTCATGCTACGCAATACATACTAAAATGTACATTCATTCCAATCCCTGTGTGTATGTATATATATATATATATATATATATATA
>NC_069009.1:6622531-6625196 GCF_001194135.2 Octopus bimaculoides
ATATATATATATATATATATATATATATATATATATATACATATATATAATGAAGTAAAGTTGTGGAATACCGTACGAGTGGAAATATATATGAAAGAAGGTTTGAAAATGCACTTATATTATATATATATACATATGTATACACATACATATGCATATGTTTACATAAATATTTATATGCATATAGATATGTACGTGTGTGTTTGTGTATATACATACGCATATATATATATATACATATATAGATATATGTATATATATATATATATATATACATATGTGAATATATATACACGCATATATGTGCATATATATCTATATATGTGTGTTGATGCATGTGTGAGTGAAATTACATAAATATATATATATAAACATATATATATATATATATACAAATATACGCACACATGCACATTATTAGTTAACTATTTCCCCTTATACACACACATGCATACATACACATACACACATAATTACACATACACACACAGAAATGCATTTGCCAGGTGTGAAAAGTTAAATCTGCTTCAAGTAAAACGGAAGACAATAGTGAAAGATAGGAAAGTTATAGAAATACGTGTGCGTATATACATACATACACAGAGGTTTATATGTGTGTGTGTGTGAAGTTTTTGCTATCTTTTGTCTTCATTTATCTCTTTCTTTCTCTTCTCTTTCCTGCTTTTTTTTTCTTTCTTTCTTGTTCTATAATTTACTCCTTTGTTTCCCTCCCCTCAACTTCCCCCTCATTTTCTTCTTGTTTTACCTCCTCCTCCTCCACCTCCTCCTCCTCCTCTCCTTCATTCTTGTTCTCTTTTTCCTTTTGTATTCCATAAATCTTCATTCACAACAGTAATAGTTACAAGCTCAACAAATACCACCACCACGACCACCACCCATGCTTTACTACTACTACTACTACTACTACTACTACTACTACTACTACTACTACTACCATAACCACTACCACCATCATTATCACAATTATTACTACCACCATCACCACCACAACAACGATAACTACTATTACTACTACTACTACTACTACTACTACTAGTAGTAGTAGTAGTAATTTTTTTTTTCAGTTTTCGTTCTTTTCCATTTTCCAGTTCCTCCATCTTATCTTCCTTCTCTACCTGCTACTGCTGCTGCTGCTGCTGCTATTACTACTGATGATGATGATGATGATCATCATCATACTACCACTACTACTAATGATGATGATGATGATACCACTATTACTACTACTAGTACGTTGGATGCGCGTGGCTTAGTGGTTAGGGTGTTGGACTCATGATCGTAAGTTTGTGGTTTCGATTCCTAGACCGGGCGACACGTTGTGTTCTTGTGCAAAGCCCTTCATTCCACAATGCTCCCGTCCACTCGATTGGCAAAAATGAGTTAACCCTGCGAATGACTGGCGTCCCATCCAGGTGGGAAACCGGCTCTTATGAGTCTGTATGACTCAAGAAAGTAATTAGATAACTACTACTACTACTACTACTACATCTTTAAATGCCCCATCACTATCTTTGCTACAATTAGTACTTTTTAATTAATTTCATTATTAAAGGAAGATATGTGGCCCCAAAACCCTCTTTTGATTTTTCCCAAGGAACGGAACTGAAGACCTAATATTGTGCTTTAGAGCAGAATACATCGTTATGAAGGTCCGCCATAGCCAATTGGTGTGGTGGGGGTGCTGTTCAAAGGACGGGGTGGGGTGCAGGCATGAATGCGTGGTAAGAAGTTTGCTTCCCAACCACATGGTCCTGGGTTCAGTCCCACTGCGTTCCAACCTTGGGCAAATAACTTCTACTTAGACTCGGGACGACCAAAACATTAGGAGCGGATTTGGTAGATGGAAACGGAAAGAAGCTTGTGTGTGTTTGTGTGTGTGTGTGTGTGTGTGTGTGTGTATTTGTCCCCCAACTATCACTTGAAAACTAGTGTTGGTTTGTTTACATCCCCATAACTTAGCAAAAGAGACTGATAGAACAGGTGTCAGATATACAGGTAGTGGGGTCAATTGCTCAATTAAACCGTTTTTTATGTGTGTGTATGTGTGTGTGTGTTTCTATCTGTGTTTGTACCCCACACTGCTTGACACTGGTGTAGGTTTGTTTACATCCCTGTAACTTAGCAGTTCAGCAAAACCGAGAGAGAAAAAATGCCAGACCTAAAAGAAAAATGTACTGGGGTCGATTCATTTCATTAAAATTCCTTCAAGGAAGTGCCCCAGCATGGCCACAGCCTAATGACTGAAACAAGTAAAAGATAGAAGAAAGGAAAACAAACCTATAAATATCAGTGCGCGTGTTTGTATTAATAACATTCACACGCATACAGCAGATGCATTGATACATTCTTACGCAAGCAAGTACGGAAGCTTATACTCAAATTTTATGTCTTGCAAAACGTTCTGCAGCGTATCAAAGTATTGATGATGGTGGTAGTGGTGATGGTGGTAGTGGTGTTGGTGGTAGTAGTGTCGGTGGCTGAAGTGGTAGAGGTAGCGGTGGTGATGGTGGTGGTGGTGGTGTCGGCTGAGTTGTAATGGTTGTGTGGTGGTGGTGGTAGTAGTAGTGGTAATGTTGGAGATGGTGGTGTTGGTGGTGGCTGAGGTAGTGGAGGTAGCGGTGGTGGTGGTGGTGCCGGCTGAGTT
>NC_069009.1:6626132-6627278 GCF_001194135.2 Octopus bimaculoides
CCAAGTACCAAGCTATAAAACTTTTAATTAGATCTAGGTTTATTAAGGTTCGCCATAACGGCACACGGGGACAATAAATTGCAGTCAGTTAATTAAGCGAACATGGCAACGGTCATTAAGGGACGCTAGTGACCACCTCATCGGTCATTTCGGGCCTTTGTGAATGTAAATCCATTACTGATGTGGCGGCATTGGTGACGGCGGCGGTGGTGGTGGCGGTGATCGATCCAGGTTTGGCCCTGAATCTGCGAAACTTTTGATCGAAGCTGTTCCATCTTTGATTACCATGCATTGAATACTGTCTTCGTGAGCTATGATCAAAGACATTCCATTTGTGACCATCCCATCTTATATTCAGACATAATGTATCTAGGACTACACTGGCGTATGTATAGTATAGTAGTTAGTATTAGCGGCTATAGTTGCTGTTGTTTAGCCCCGGGTCTGCAGATCAATGATCAAAAATATTCCAGCTGTGCCCACCCATCTTTAATTCAGGCATAGTGTATCAAGGAATACTTATCACATCAAGTTTGTTGCATGTTGCTGGCCTCACCGTTTATGATATCAGCGTGAGATTTCTACGGTAACTCTTATAAACTTACAAGGCGAACCAGTTTAACCCCGAGCAACCGGGTAAGAGCCACTGATGAGCATTAATAAAAATGCGAAATCAATGATGATCTAGTTGTGCCCCGGATGTTGAAGGAAGTTTGTCTTCCTTGTCAGTCATAAGATAAGTGCTTTAGGGTGTTTATGAGTTGCTTTGACTCTTATTTCTAGCAATGCTGGTGTTTACTAGTATCCGTAGTCACTTTAGTGGCATCTATAGGTCTGCCTTTCGGTTGTAAATTGCAAATAAGCCACCTTATATATAATGTAGGTAGTTAGGGTAAACCCCAGCTGTTTCCTCTGGAAGCACGTCCGCTTATTCCATTGTTATAATCCAGTATGTAGTCTCAGTTGCTGCTGTGTGTTAGCTTAAAATACGTATAGAAATTTAAAATTACGAAAATATTATTGGCGGAGTTTTTGTATAATAAAATAAGAGAGAAGAAATATTTTAGTACTGGAGAAAAAGTATTATCCCACCCCACAGCAAAAACATTTCCACTTTCCTGTTTCGTCTTATATATATATATATAT
>NC_069009.1:6627318-6630736 GCF_001194135.2 Octopus bimaculoides
TATACATATATACATACATACATATATATATCTATATATTCATAATATATATAACTACTACTACTACTACATCTTAAAATGCCCCATCACTATCTTTGCTACAATCAGTACTTTCTAATTTTTAGCCACAGGTTAGCCCACAGACCTGTTTTATTTTTGTTTTCTCTCCGTTTTCTTACCTCATTCCATTCTGTGGAATAGCATGGGCTCGAAACGGTGAAGACTTTTCCATTCTTCCTGAGCGTCAGACTAATACACTTATTTTATCGACCTCGAAAGGATGAAAGGAAAAGTCGACCTCGGGGGAATTTGAACTCAAAACCTGAAATGCCGCTAAGCATTTTTTCCGGTGTGCTAACGATTCCGCCGGCTCACAGCTTAAAATTTCCATCAATATTGATACGTATAAACATATTCCCAATTAAACAAACACACACAGAGAACAGACACTCACCAGTACAAACACACACACGCAAACCATGCATTCATACACGCACACAGATACACATGTTGGCTTAAACATGCACAGGCACACTTACAGATACATATTCACGAACGATATAAACAGGGATATGCACTCAAAAAAATACACACACACACACAAACACACACATGATCACATAGATTTACATTTCTTAATTCTTTTGGTACCAGAGGTATCCCTAATAATTTGTAGCACAGATACGAAACCGAAAAGTTAGGGAGCCGGTCACACATCACGATCAAGCCACAGTAGTTTCACGTGCTCGGTTTATTCAGAAACCAATAGGTGCCAAGAGATAGCGTGATTCAATCTTCTAAAATCTTCTTGTTCCTTATAGAAAGTCAGTTTTAACAGTAATTACAGAATGTTGAGGTAGCCGCGCGTTGTCTCTATTCTCTCCGCATCCAGCTGGTTAAGGCAAATGGCTGATAGTAGACAGGAATTTTCGCTTCAACAAATATAGCACAATTATTTGTCAGCTGTGATGGATCAGCCATAGATTGCTATATCAGTAAGCACGTTGTTGAAGTCCAAGCACTATGTCTCTCGTCTCTTTCAGTATGTAATTATTTCTGTAAGTATTTTGTAAAAGACTAACTCAGTTAAAACTCTGTCTGCAATCATAAAATCTACTGTTAATTATTCGCGGGTGTTGTTGGTTATTTCTTCAAGCGACCCGTGGAATACATTTTCATTCACCAACTCAACGACTCGTCACCACAGACCAAACAACAACAAGAACGCTACAAACCACAACAAGTTCCAATGTAGGAGTAAGAACATAAAAAATATGGAGTAGAATATGAAACGATCTTAACACCGTTTCAAAAATAAATATGGCTTCACCGACCAGCTCTGATGTTTTTACGTATTTGTAACAACCATTTCCTTGTTTCTTGTATATATATATATATATATATATATATAGCGTATGTACACACATCCTCATATATAACTTCGTGTATACACGGATGTATATCAGGATGTGTGTATACATACATATAAAATTAATTATATCATATTTATATAAATATATATTTTATTTATCTATTAATGCACATTCATAAAAAGATAAATATACATTATATTCATGTGTGTGTGTGTGTGTGTGTGTGTGTGTAGTAAACAAAAATGTGTGTATATGTGTATGTATACACATACAGCAGATATATGTATATGTTTCACGTGATCGACCACATTAAAGGATGTTGTTATACATCGCTAGTCACAATACATCTCCCAACGTTTTAGCTTTCGAATGATTCCTCGCCGTGGGCCAGGCAAGCAGACCAACATTCCCCTTGATTTGAAAGATGGTCCGTCGTAGGGACACCCATTTACAGCTGAGTAAACTGGAGCAACGTGAAATGAAGTGTTTTGCTTAAGGTCACGAAGATTTGTTCGGTCCAGAAATCGAACCCACGATCTAGCAATTGTAAGTGCAACACCCTAACCACTAGGCCAAGCGCCTCTACAAAAACACACACATGTACAATAAAACCTTCATAAACCCTTATATAAGTATATCCCTTATCAGAATTAGAAACCATATGATGAACAATTGTGCAATATCAATTCATTGTCCCCGTAATCAGCGGTTCGGCAAAAGAGACCGATAGAACGGGTACTAGACTTCAAAAATAAGTCCTAAGGTCGATTTGCTCGACTAAAAACCCTTCAAGGTGGTACCCTAGCATGGTCACAGTCAAATGAGTGAAACAGGTAAAAGATAAACGAGATAGATAGATAGATAGTTAGATATGTAGGTAGGTAGGTAGGTAGATAGATAGATAGATAGACAGACAGACAGACAGACAGACAGACAGGCAGGCAGGCAGACAGAGAGACAGACAGACAGACAGGCAGGCAGGCAGACAGAGAGACAGACAGACAGATAGATAGATAGATAGATAGATAGATAGATAGATAGATAGATAGATAGATAGATAGATAGATAGATAGATACACTGGTAGGTAGATAGGTAGATGGATCCAATACTGTTAAAATTAGCAAAGAAAGTTCTCCATCCAATGAGAGACAAATATAAATTTAATACGCGACCGAAAGAGCGTCTAATAGTCTCATGCTTTTATGACACTTTAGCTAGGTATGTGACAAAGTTACGCCATATATGTCTAAGCAATCTTTCAGGCTTTGTCTATGCGTTGTATATATTTTAAAAGCAAGGACGCTGGAAAAGAAAAAGCAGGAGTAAAACGCCAAGAAGGTTGATGTAAAAATGGGTCGAGAAGAAAGAAACGAAATCATGAAAACTACCCCCTCCTCCCTGATTGCAGAAACCACAATTAATACAAACTAGTATAGAAACATATGTCGGTGATATGGTGATATAAATGATTTAAATAACATATTTGGCGTTTGTCTCCATTTTCCATTATTCTTATATATATAGCAGTCATAAATGTTAAATACCGATCGATGCGGTTAGCCGTAACGTGGAACATAGAAAAGTGGAAAGAACGAAGTAAGTGTGCGTTCATTCCACTCTTCTTTCTTTCGTTCCCCCTCTCTCACATTCTCTGGCTTTCTCTTCATTCTCATCTTCCTTCCTCCTTCACTTCAATCTGTCCCTTTTCTTTTTTTCTCGTCCCTCCCTAATTCTTCTATCCCTCTGCCTCTAGCTATCTCTCTTCTCTCTCCATGTGACCGGTGTTCGGCCAAAATTGACCTTTCTTTCTTGGTTCGACTACCATCCGTGCAACATCTATATTCCTCCCTATGCCTGTCGCCTGTTATGTTCCTATCGTAAGGCTTCACTTCCACAACGCCAGCTTAATTTAATTCGTCCTTAATCAAAAGAAACCTGTTGTTAATGTGTTTTATTTGCATTTCTATTTGTGTAACATTTCTCCGTTTTTTCCGTCCTTGTTTTCGTATACATTCGCTGCTTTCTTCCAAGGAATCTAGTGCTC
>NC_069009.1:6631073-6633761 GCF_001194135.2 Octopus bimaculoides
TATATATATAAAATATATATATATAAAATAATAAATGTGCCCTTTTAAAGCCTAGTAAGGCTCATGGGCCTGGTTTCCCGGTTTCAATGGCGTATGTGTTCCCCAGCTGGACGGGACGCCAGTCCATCGCAACGTTACTCGTTTTTGCCAGCTGAGTGTACTAGAGCAACGTGAAATGAAGTGTTCTGCTTAAGAACACAACGCTTCGCCCGGTCCAGGAATCGAAACCACAATCTTACGGTCATGATGCTGACACCCTAACCACTATATATATATATCGGAAGAATTCACGAAAAAACAACAGACGAAGACAGGTGGTGTAGATAACAAATGGATGTATTAGTATAACGCTCGGGAATAGAGAAAGTCTTCAACGTTTCGAGCCTACGCTCTTCAACAGAGAGGAACACAGAAAGAAACAAGGAATGAAAAAAATGTGTGTAGTGGTCAGCGATACATATAAAGAGAGAGAGAGAGAACAATTATAACAGATTTCAGATCATCCATCTAGTTACTAATTGTTTATTGCTTTGGAATTATTTTATTAAACAACCTCTTCGCTAATACAGTCTAGTTTTGAAAATTTATATGGAAAAAGTAAATTACTTTCCATCTGCCTACGTTTTGATACAGAACACTTGGTGGAAAAGATCAATTTGTTTCTCTCAAGAGGCTCAAATGTTAGCGTTAAAGGACTCCAAATATTGCAGATGGTAAAGCTATAGTAAGCCGGAATTAAAACACATGTAGACTGAAGAGAAAGTGATACCTATACAGCATGGGTGACATTTTAGAAGTGAAAATTAGGATGAAGGAAGAAAACAGGAAGAATAGACGTAAGCAAAACTAGGTAAAGAACGAAAACTTAAGCGCAGGAGTCACTATATGTGCGTATAGTCTTGTGTGTTTAATTATGTCGAGGTGTCAAAAATAGGATGTAGGGCTTGCAGTCATGTCTATGAAACGTCTATATGATGCGATCAGGTTTAATTCTCTGGAAGTAAAAGACGGAAGAATAGCAACAAGAAGTTAAAGAAAAAAGAAACTGTATTCCGATAAGCTGGAGTGGATGCATGTCATTGTGCAGCAAGAATACCTGGCATTGGTTAATAGAAAGCGAGCTTTTCTGCAACAAGACAACCCAAGACCTCATACTGCTCGAACGACCCAGAATAAAATCGAGGAACTTGAAAAAATCGAACTGATATCTCACCCAATATATAGCCTGGACCTAGCTCCCTCGGGTTATTGTTTGTTCTTACCCATAGCTGACTTCTTCCACTCGCGGTGCTTCATGAACCAAGAGGAGGCGGAAGCTTCAGTGAAGGAGATTTTCGCCTCGAAGGACAAGAACTAGATTCAGCGTAAGACCCAAGATCTGACAGAAAGGTGGCTTCAGACGGTGCAACACGATGGTCCCTACTTTGAAATTCTGGACTGCTTTTCTGACAACTTGACAAATAAAGCAAATAAGTTACCAAAATATTGCAAAACTTTTGACCCAATACAACTGGCTTGCTATCGGTTACGACGACGAGTGTTCCAGTCGATCCAATCAACGGAACAGCCAGATCATGAGATTAACGTCCAAGTGGCTGAGCACTCCACAGATACGTGTACCCTTAACGTAGTTCTCGGGGAGATTTAGCAAGGCAGCATGTGACAAGGCTGGCCCTTTTCAATTACAGGTACAACTTGTTTTCGCTAGGTAAGTGGACTGGAGCAACGTGAAACAAAGGGTCTTGCTCAAGGACACGACACACCGACAGAAATCGAATCCACGATCTTATCATCGTGAGCGGAATACCTTGGCTACTAAGCCACTGAGCCGTGCACCTTCACTAAAAACTGGCAGTGAGGCAATTGCGACGACGAGGGTTCCAGTTGATCCACGAACAGCCGGCTCGTGAAATTTATGTGCTTGAGCATAGAGACGCATACCTTTAACGTAGTCCCCCGGGGGAGATTCAGTGTGACAAGGCTGGCCCTTTGAATCACGGGTGCCACTCATTCTGGCCAGCTGAGTGGACTGGTACAGCATGGAATAAAGTGTCTTACTCAAAGGCACGACGTGCCGCCAAGAGTCGAACTCACGACCTTACGACCGCGAACCAAATGCCCTAACCACTAAGCTAGCGCCTTCATTCCTCAACACAATGTATGATGATGTTGAGTAGCATTGTTATGAGAATATGATAGATGCATAGATAAGATTGGCGCAGTTTATCTATTTACCTCAACTTAATATGTATGAATGTCTATAGATTGATATCTGTAAAATAAATAGAATTAATACACTAGAAGCTAATTAAGAGATATATGGCTAATTAGTATATAGATAAATTATATTGAGGATAAATGCATAGAAATTTAAGAGAGTCTCAGAAAAGGAAAAAAAATAGCGAAGAGGAAGGTTGAAAAAAATTAAATAAACGAACGAATTAAACCATTGAGAAGATATAATTATAAAGACAATTATACTAAATGAATAAAAAAAGAGAATACGATAAATTAATAGATCTTTAAATCTTAAATCGCCCCCTCTTCAATTTCTCTCTCTCTCTCTCTCTCTCTCTCTCTCTCTTAAATATGTGTGTGTGTGCATGTGTGAGCGTGTGTGCGTGTGCATGTGTGTGTGTGTATGCATGTGTGTGTGCGTGTGTGTGTGTGTGTGTGTGTGTGTGTAGG
>NC_069009.1:6635635-6636206 GCF_001194135.2 Octopus bimaculoides
GAAACAAGTAAAAGAGTTAAAGAGTATGTGGAGCCATTAACCCCAACACATTTCTCTCTTTCCCTCTCTCTCTCCCTCATTCTCTCTCCACATTTTCTCCTCTCATCTCTTTCTGACGAAGAGCTTAGGCTCGAAACGTCAAATACTTTTCCATTTTTCCTGAGCGTCAAACTAATAGATTTGCTTGTTGTCCCCTCACCTGTCCCTATCTTTTTTTTCTTTTTTATACATTCGAACCATATAGAGAGCGAGAGAAGTGGAGCGAAACAGAAAGCAAAACATAAAACATAAAATATCTAATGAATAAATATTTTATGAAGAAACTCAATGCACAAGAGGAGTGGATGGCTTTGAAAGCCTGAAGAGTTTCGAGAAGAAACCACGGCTGAACTTCCCACCAGCGACAGATCTGAGATGAACCCAGTTGGATGAAGACTTGAACATTATCCTGGCTAACATTCTGAAGGATGTCGCAACCAGTATGATAAGAACGATGACGCCAGGTGTGCCAAGATATCTTTGTTGTGTAGGAAAGCAGAAGCAACAAGAAAGAAGCTAAATTGAAAATAGA
>NC_069009.1:6636306-6636550 GCF_001194135.2 Octopus bimaculoides
GCCTGAGGCTATAGCAGAAGTCACTCGCCCTAGGTGTCACACAGTGGGACTGAACCTGGAATCATTTGGTTAGGAGGCAAGCTCTTACCACATATCCACGCCAGTGCATCTAAGTTTCCCACGCTGTTTCGATCTATTAAATTCCAAAGTTCCAAATTCACTCATAAAAATCATTAATCGGCCCAGGGTCATTCGAAGACCCTTGCCCAAAGTGCCGTTCGATGCGATCGAATTCGAAACCACA
>NC_069009.1:6639810-6640873 GCF_001194135.2 Octopus bimaculoides
ATATATAAAGGTGGTGCGCCAGTATGGCTGCAGTCAAATGACTACAACAAGTAAAAGAATATATATATATATATATACGTAAATATTACGTATCTGTCTAGTTTTCTTGTCCTCACTTGTTGTTTCGTTTTGTTTTCAGCACTTGACGAAATAAGTAACATTTGGAAGATTTATTTTGCATTTAGAACTGAGATTTTGAAGGTTGCCTTGCTTTAATATCAAAACATTTTGTGCCTTTCTTGGGTTTGGTTTAGCTACATGATGCTGATAAGTCACAAAAATAACGAAACATCGGTGTCCATCGCTCCTGAACAGACGTAGAGTGAGTTGTCTCGCCTGCCCACGACTGAACACTAGGTGTTTTTAACACCCGGTGCTTTGAGAGAGTCACCTCCAATACGTCGATTCGCAGCCGACTAGCGAATTAGCAAAGTACATACATGGTGTGACAGTGTGGTAAGAAGATTGTTTCCCAATTGCAGGGTTCTACGTTCAGTCCCACTGCGTGGCAACTTAGGCATGTTTTCTACTATAGCCTCTAGTCGATCTAAGGCTTATGAGTGGATTTGGTAGACGGAAACAAAGAAGTCCATCAAATCGATGTGTGTGTGCCTGTGTTCATCCCCCACTACTGCTTGATAACCGGCGTTGGTGTGTCTACATCCATTTGATTTAGAGGTTTGGCAATATAGACAGATAGGATAAGTACCAGGCTTTACAGAAAAATAAGTCCTGGGGTTGATTCATTCGACTAAAAATTCTTCAAGACGGTACCCCAGCATGGCCACAATATAATGATTAAAATGAGTGATATATATATATATATAAATTTGTACATTCACACACACATACATACATATACACATATACGTAACATACAGGAGTAGGCGTGGCTGGAGGGTAAGAAGTTTGCTTCCCAACCACATAGTTCTAGGTTCACTCCCAGTGCGTGGCACCTTGGCGAGTGTCTTCAGCTGTAGTCCCGAGCCGACCAAAGCCTATTGTTTGAAACTGGAAGAGGCCCGTCATGTGTGTGTGTGCGTGTGTGTGTGTGTGTGTGTGT
>NC_069009.1:6641376-6642817 GCF_001194135.2 Octopus bimaculoides
GAAAAGAAAGAGGATTTCACATTTCGAGCGGAGCTCTTCATCAGAAATATAGGAAAAGTCCAAAGAAGGGAAGACGGAGAAAGAAAATCGCCAACGATGCACACGCGGTCACACGCACAGGCACACACACACACACACACACACACACACACACACACACACACATATCAGCGAGCATACACAAACATATATACAATGGTTTTCTGATTAAAATGATATTCCTGACGATAAAGATAAAAACTCTTTTTAAATTAACTTATGCATCAAAATTATGTAATAATACATTTGGTTGCGTGTATTATAATAAAACGGCTGTTGAGCAGAGTTAAATATGAAATATATGTAAAACTTATGCTTTTATGCTTTATGCTGAACACACATACAGACACATATCAACTAGAAGGAAGTTATTCATATTTACGTGTGTGAAAAAATATATGTATCACGTATTAGGGAAACGTACGTAGCTAAGAAATACAATATTAAAAATACCTTTCTTGAACTATGTATCCGGTAGTATTTATATGTGGTTGAGTATATTTCCTTCGCTTTTGAATACAATTTATGCTGCAGCATGACCGTATTCCAATGTCTAAAATAGAAAAATAATAAAAGATAGCTCTTAACACAATAAAATTACACTGCATCTAACAGTCTATTTTTGTTTTTAATGTCTAGCTTCATGATTCAGGAATTCGCACACATACACGCAGTCGGTCTCACACACATACACACACATATGCATGTATGTATGTATGTATGTATGTATGTATGTATGTATGTATGCATGTATATATATATATATATATATATAGAGAGAGAGAGAGAGAGAGAGAGATAGATAGATAGATAGATAGATAGATGGAAAGATAGATAGATAGAAAGATAGATAAATGTGTGTGTGAATATATACATGCATCGATATATTTATAAATATATATTCACCCATATACGGGTATATATATATATATATATATATATATATATATATATGCGTATATGTATATGTTGTTAAGCGCATAATCTTATATATCTATAATTCTACGTCTATATATACATACACACACATACACACACATACACCCACAATAAACAATACACTTATTACACACACACACACACACGTGTGTGAGTGTGAGTGTGTATATACATATATGTGTGTGTGTGTGTGTGTGTGTATAATGCACACACAGACACATAGGCCGATACGTTGTGTGTGTGAGTGACTCTTGTTGGGATTATGTAAATAGAAAAGTCACTAAATTCACTAAACTGTTGACGTAGACTACAAAAGAACAGACATGAAAGAGAAATGTCGCAGTTGTTGGTCTCTTTTATGCCTTTGTGTCTGCACTAATACTAACACTAAATATATGTACATAACTTATATATACATATACACACACACACACACATATATATATATGTATATGAATATATA
>NC_069009.1:6642926-6647836 GCF_001194135.2 Octopus bimaculoides
TATATACATATACATACATATATAAATATATAAAGTTATATATATATATATGTGTGTGTGTGTGTGTGTGTGCGTGCGTGTGTGCGCGCGTGTGTGTGTGTGTGTGCGTGTGTGTATAAAGTTATATATACTTTTGATAGAGGTTCATGGTTCATATACATTTAGATATATGTTTTTACAGGCATATATATCTAACCATCTATATACATATTTATGTCTATATTATGACACACGCACACACACACACACATATATATATAGAGAGAGAGAGAAAGAGAAAGAGATTTACATATTCATAACAACATCTCTGTATATATATATATATATATATATATATATATATATATGAGAGAGAGAGAGAGGGATAAGTATGTAGATAAATACAGATAAATAAATATATATATATATATACACATAAGTATGCCGGTATATATATCCACCTCTGTCGCTCTATATAGATTTATGTATGTACGTTCGTATATATACATATACGTATGTATGTATGTATGTATGTATGTATGCAATGTATGTATATCTGATAAATACTTTGTTGTTACAAGGAAAATTCTTTATCTTTTATCGGACACAGCGATTATCGATGAATAAATGTGAAAAGAATCAGACATTAGAGACAGAAAGT
This sequence comes from Octopus bimaculoides, assembly GCF_001194135.2. Classification (NCBI taxonomy): domain Eukaryota; kingdom Metazoa; phylum Mollusca; class Cephalopoda; order Octopoda; family Octopodidae; genus Octopus; species Octopus bimaculoides. Next base: position 6,643,567 of record NC_069009.1, read on the forward strand.
ATTAGCTTACGATGTGGAGATGTGCATATACGTACATCTAAAAGGAATGGACATTTGAAAATATAATAAAGCCATGTACATGTATCCTCGTTTATCGCTAATTCATTCATCGCTGCTCTGGGATAGCACGCTACGCTCAATTATTAACCATGTTACGTTTACGTTTATCACGGATTCCTCTGTATGATAGATCGATTAGAAAGCATTTGTTTTCTTGGTGATCTCTGACAACTATATCCGGCCTATTAGCCTTGATCTCTCTATCAGTATTGGCATATCCCAGTGTATGTTTGCTTTTTCATTCTCTGTGACCTTCTCTGGGGGTGTGCCTTTACCATCTTTTTGTTGTTATTCCATAGTGTTGGCATAGCATATATAGATCCCAACTCTGTCGTGTCTGTGAATATATTCCTTCTTAGCCAGGACTGTGCAGCCAGAGACAATATGATTTATTGTTTCTTCTCCATCATCACATATTCTACAGTTACTTGTATTACTTTTCACTATATATTTTTTGGCGATTTCTAGTGGGGAGGCTTTGATTTTGCGCTGCAATTAAAAGTACTTCATTCTCTACTTTGAGTCCTGAACTTCTCAGCCATTGTTGAGATCTTGCGTTGTCTATTTCTTTTCTGTTTAGCTTAACTATTTGCCATGAAGAGGCTTTTCTTGCCATCGATTTATCATGATCCGTTGCTGTTCCAGCTTTTGCTTGGATTTCAGTTGTTTTACAGGTTTTGTTGTTTCTTCTTTTCCCTCATAGCTGTTAGGTACTATTACTTCTTTTTCGTATTTGTCAACTTCCTTAAATACTGAAAACAGTCTTTGTTTTGTTCGTCTTTTGTGGCTATTTGTATTAGGTTTCCTTGCTTCTGAAGTAGGTATTTTTGTTGTCCTATGGTGGTTATTTTGTAATACTTTTCTAGCTGTACCACCTCGGATACGTTGTATATATATATATATATATATATATATATAATTATGTGTATTTCTTCTATCTTAATGAATAAAAATTCTTCTGATAGAATAAATGGGTTAACAGAAACCAATGTAGCAAAGAACACAAAATAACTGTGGTTTAGTTCCTGTTTTTAAGGCAGGTTACAATTTTAATATCAAAGATCCCTATGGATCACACAGATTGTAATCCTTTGAAACATGTAGGAATAAAGTATGCAATTATAACATGCGTTTTCTCCAATCCTTAAATTCTTATATATATATATAATAGCCTTTCTATGTCAGATATTATTATTATTATTATTATTATTACTATTATTATTATTATGTGCTGAGCCCCACTTGTCCTTGTTTCGTATTGTATTTTTTTCTGTTTTGTGTTCGACCCTTACCGCCAATAAAGAAAACATTATCATCATTATTATTATTATTATTATGAAGCGGTCGCTGGAAACAAAATTACCTCCTCAGCGACTTCACATCTCTACGATTGGATATGGTGGCCATCAGTGAAGCGAGAGTCGCCAAGGCAAGGGTTCTCGCTCCCTTTCTCTATAGCAATGAGATATTCTTATCTCCAAGGCGGCCGGGAGTGGGAGGCGATGTTGCCGTGTTGTTTCGAAAAGTTTTGGCTCTCGCAATACGAGCCATCTTTATAGACCCGAACGGTAGGTATGTGGTGCTGGACATGGCGAGCAAGGAAGTCTACGCTTTCAGGCTAATAGCGGTCTATGCCCCGAGTGAGCAGTGTCGGTCAGAATTCTTCAGGTGACTAGAGACCTTTCTAGAGAAGTCCCGCTCCTTAATGTTGGTGGGGGACTGGAACGGTTCTTAGACGAACGCATAGATTATGTGAGAATAACTAGTGGGAAAGGTGGGGTGCAAAAGCCTCTCAAAGTTGCTCAACGGTTTCCACTTATCTAGCAGGTACCAACTGGACCATCTCAGTGCGCCAATGTGGACTTGATCAAACCGAAATGGGTCATCCAGAACGTACTTAGGATTTTTTGCAGAGTAGGAGATAGGGATAGCATAGGGTGTCCCCATTTTCAAATATTTGACTTCAGATAGGTTACATGGACAGGGACCCGGTTACTGGAAACTGAACGTGTCGTTCCCGGCATGACAGGCTTATAGGGACCGGCTTAGAGAGCTAGTTAAGAGAGCATTGACGGAGACAATAATTACAATAATTACTAATAGATGGTGGCTCGCCTTAAAAAGCAGAGTCGGTTGGGTTTAGCAAGTACGTAGCTTTGGAGAGAGATAAAATAGAAAAGGAATTAATAAATTAGAAGAAGCACTGAAGAAAGGAATCGCGACCGACGTACTTGCAGTGAATCTGGCCCTAGACCATCATTTCAGCGCTAAGCACAAAGGTTGCGCAGCCAGATCTAAGGCGCGTTCGCTAAGACACGAGAGGGATGGAAACCGTTCGATGGGCCCGGGTGGAGGCGACAAAACGTAGACTTAAAACCACAATTCGGTTTTGTTGTGCCGGGACAATATTTCTCTAAAAGAAATAGAGAAACTTTCAAAATACAAAGATCTGGATATAGAGGTAACTCGAATGTAGAGTCTAAAAACAGAAACAATTCCTATCAAATAGATGCAGAACAAAAACACCAGGACTAACAAATATATGTAGCATACAGAAAATAGCACTACTAGGCACTGCACACAATGCAGTAAAAACAACAAACCACAGCACACACCCAAGGCACACAGAGCTGAGCTCGGTAGAGCAGTGAAAGCATAGGATAAAAATATGACTACTGAATAATAATAATAATAATAATAATAATAATAATAATGCCCGGATGCAGTACCAGGCAGTGGCTCTCATGGCTTCTGATCTCAATTGATTGGAAGTGTTATCATGAACATTGTTTTGTCTTGGTATAAAAAGATGGGCTACAGCAAATAGTCTGCTTAATACCACAAATTTGCTTGTCAGTTGTTTGACCTTAACCAGTTGAGCATGTCCCTTGGTGGCTGACGATATGTGCATCTCTGATCACGAGCAGAAGTAGTGGGGGAGCATCATAGCCATGTGTTGAGATGAATTCTTTGGGGTTTGAATAAATCACCTTGGAAACATGGGTGTTTTACTCAACATCCTTAAAGAAACCTTATTCAGGGACCTTTTGAGCGGGATGTGCTACCCGACCTGAAGAAAATTCTAACTGGGCCCCACCTGCAAGGTCATGTGCTGTTTATCTTGATATGAGATCACCATGTCGTGCACATATGGTTGTGATGCATGTGCCTGGTGTACCCTTATCAGACGGGTAGTCATGATGGGTATAATTGGCTTTGTATATTTTACCCCAGTATCACTTTGATGGCATGCACTGCTCTCTCACTCAATAATAATAATAATAGTAATAATAATAATAATCCTTTCTATTATAGACACAAGGCCTGAAATTTTGGGAGAGGGACTAGTTGATAACATCGACCCCAGTGCTTCACTGGTACTTATTTTATGAACTCCAAAAGGATGAAGGATAAAGTCGGCCTCGGCGGAATTTGAACTCCGAATATAAAGGCGGTCAAAATACTGCGAAGCAGTTTGTCCGGCGCGCTAACAGTTCTGCCAGCTTACCGCCTCGTAATAATAACAATAACAATAATATAATAATAATAATAATAATAATAGCAATAATAATAATACAAACTTTTAGCACAAGGCCAGCAGGGAGGGAGTAAGTCGATTAGATCGACCCAGTACTCAATTGGTAGTTATTTTAATGGCCCTGAAAGGATGAAAGGCAAAGTCAACTTCGGTGGCATTTGAACTCAGAACGTAAAAACACAGGAAATACCACTAAGCAGTTTACCCCGTGTGCTAACGATTCCGCCAGCTCACCATATTTCATACAGAGTTAATATTATTAATACTAATTTCACCAAAAGCGACCGCTAGTACTGCAGAGAACTTTGTTCCACTCCCATTTTGCCAAATTTTTTAAAAGCAAAATGAAAGCAGAATAACATCAAATGCCAGCGACATTTTTTCCAAGTCTTTTATAGAATTCTTTCGTACACAATACTTCGATGCCATTAAAAATGGTAGAAAGAGAAAAGAAGAAAAAAAAAGTTTCATGACATAAGTGTTTCTGCTGCATAATGGAATTTGGAAGAAGAATTGGAAGAAGAAGAAGAAGAAGCAGAAGAAGAAGAAGAATTGGAAGAAGAAGAAGAAGAAGAAGAAGCAAAAGAAGAAGAAGAATTGGAAGAAGAAGAAGAAGAAGAAGAAGCAAAAGAAGAAGAAGAATTGGAAGAAGAAGAAGAAGAAGAAGAAGAA
>NC_069009.1:6648719-6649148 GCF_001194135.2 Octopus bimaculoides
ATATATATATATATATATATATCTGTCTTCTTACTTGAGTGTATCTATCTATCTATCTATCTATCTATCTATCTATCTATCTATCTATCTATCTATCTATAATGCGCATAATATATATACATATATGTGTGTGTGTGTGTATGTGTGTGTGTTTATATATATATATGTAATGTATGTGTGTGTGTGCGTATATACATGTGTGTGTGTGTGTGTGTGTGTGTGTGTACAGTCAGACAGAGAGAAGAGTGAGAGATAGATAGATAGATAGATAGATAGATAGATATAGGTACATGTAATGTAAATTACATATCGAAACACACACATATATCTATGTGTATTTGTGTGTGTGTATATACACACACATAGATAGATAGATAGATAGATAGATAGATAGATAGATAGATAGATGTAAATCACACATATACACAT
>NC_069009.1:6649158-6649297 GCF_001194135.2 Octopus bimaculoides
ATATATATATATATATATACACATATACGTATATATATATATATATACATATATATATATATACATATACGTATATATATACCCATATACGTATATATATATACACATATACGTATATATATATATACATATATATACG
>NC_069009.1:6652170-6653054 GCF_001194135.2 Octopus bimaculoides
GTATGTATGTATGTATGTATGTATGTATGTATGTATTAGCGTGTGCGTGTATGCATGTATGTATGTGTGTGTCTGTGTGTGTATATAAGTGTATAGATGTGTGAATGAATACATAGAAGTGTAGTGCCAGAAATTGGCAGGCTTAAAGACTTTCAGTTGTATGACTTCCAAAGAATTCTCCAAGTGCCTGTTATATATTATTTATATATTTTTGTTGTTTTGTTCTTTGTTATGTGTGTGTGTGTGTGTGTGTGTGTGTGTGTGTGTGTGTGTGTGTGTGTGTGTGTGTGTGTGTGTGTGTGTGTGTGAGTAGGCATGTGTGTGTTGGAAGAAAGAGAGAAAGAAAGAGTGAAGTAAAGAGAGACTGCATATATTTTCCTCTGTTCCTCTGGAATTAACTAATTAATTTAATAAATAATATCAATAATAATTGTTTCAAATTTTGACACAAGGGCAGCCATTTTTGAGGAGAGGAGATAAGTTGATTACATCGACCCCAGTGGTTCACTGGTACTTAATCTATCAACCCCCGAAGGGATGAAAGGCCAAGTAGACCCAGGCAGAATTTGAACTCAGGACGTAAAGACGGACGAAATACCGTTAAGCATTTCGCCCGGCGTGCTAACGATTCTGCCAGCTCACCATCAAAATAATAATAATAATAATAATAATAATAATAATAATAATAATACAGAGACTGAAGGATTTTTAATTGCTGCACAAGACCAGAGCCTCCCCACCAGAAATTACCAAAAACACATAATGAAAAGAAATATAACAAGTAACTGTAGAATATGTGGAGATCGACAAGAAACAATAAATCATATTATCTCTGGCTGCCCAGTCCTGGCTAAGAAGGAATATATTCACAGACACGACAGAGC
>NC_069009.1:6654139-6656426 GCF_001194135.2 Octopus bimaculoides
AGTGAGACACTGGGGCAGATGTAATCGACTAGTCCCCTCCCCCAGAATTTCAGGCCTTGTGCCCCCAGTAGAAAGGGTCATCATTATCATTACCTCAGCGCTTAGCGAAAGCGGAGGTATTGTTTTCAGTCGTGTTTGTTTGTTTGTCCGTGGACAAGATATCTCAAGAACCGTTGGATGGATTTGGATGAAACTTTCTTGGATGTTTGGCCTCATGATTGGCATGAGCTGATTAGATTTTGGGATCGATCCGGTACCGGACAAGGATTCTGGATTATTTTTCCTGTTTTCTTTTTTTTACTTAATTAGCAAGCTGCCAGAATCGTTATTCACGCTCGGCCAAATACTTAGTGTCATATCATTCATTTTACGTTCTGATCCCGAATTCCGTCGATCTCAGATTTGCTCTTCATTCTTTCAGGGTCAATAAAACAAGGACCTGTTGAGTGCTTGGGTTGATGCAATCGACCCCAGAGCTTGCCGGCCTTGTACCAAAAAATTAAAACCATTATTTCTTTTTTGTGGGGGCGGTGTGCTGGCAGAATTGTGACCATGCCAGACAAAATGCTTAACAGTGTTTCGTCCGTCTTCATGTTCCAAGTTCAAATTCCTCCGAGGTCGACTTTGCCAGTCATTCTTGCAAGGTTAACAAAATAAGTACCAGTTGTACACTGGAGTCGATGTGATTGACTTACTCCCTCCCCACCAAAGGATTATTATTATTATTATTAAAGCTGTGAGGTGGCAGAATCGTTAGCATGCCGGACAAAATGCTTTGCAGCTTTTCATCCGTTTTTATGTTCTGACTTCAACTTTGTCCTGGTGGATAAAGTAAGGCAACAGCTGAGTACTGCGGTTGGTATAATCGACTTCATCCCTCCCCTCAAAAACAGCTGGCTCTGTGCCAAAATTTGATACCATTATTATTATTATTATTGTTGTTGTTACGACGCCGAAATGCTCAGAGGTATTTCGCTCGTTGCTACATTCTGAGTTCAAATTCCGCCAAGGTCGACTTTACCTTTCATCCTTTCGGGGTCGATAAATTAAGGACCAATGAAACACTGGGGTCGATGTAATCGACTAATCCCCTCCCCCAAAATTTCAGTAGAAAGAATTATTATTAAGGTGGTGAGCTGGCAAAATCCTTAGCATGCCAGCCAAAATGCTTGGTGGCGTTCCACCTCCTCTATGTCCTGAGTTCAAATTCCACCGAGGTCGAATTTACCTTTCATCCTTTCGGGCTTCATAAAATAAGTACCAGTTGAGCACTGGGGTCGATGTAATCGACTTACCCCTCCCCTGAAATTGCTAGCCTTGTGCCAAAATTGGAAACCATTATTACCTCCGCCTTCGCTAAGGCGGAAGTATTATTTCAGTTGTGTTTGTTTGTCTGTCCGTGGACAAGATATCTTCAAGAACCGCTGGATGGATTCCGATGAGACTTTCAGGGATGTTTGGCCTCGTGACTGGCACGAACTGGGATTGATCCAATACCGGACAAGGATTCTGGATTATTTTTCCTGCTTTTTTTTTTTCACTTAATTTTTGAGAGCGGTCGGGGTTCATTTTTAGTATTCTCATTTGTGAGAGCAGTCAAGTTTATTTCAGATATTCTCATTTTAAAAATCATCTCTGGCTAATCGTTGAGAAGACGTTGGTGTTGCCTTGGCGGAGGTTTGCGCTCTCTGAGTGCTCTTGTTATTATTAATATCATAAATTAGTTTAAAAGCCGCACTCTGTACGGACTTTTGAGGTAACTCCTGCGGAGGGCTAATTGGGACTCATAACTAAAGAAAGCTTAATAACATGACCATAATACATTTATAATGACTATATGCTCTGGTGGTGTTTGATCAGAGAGTAAAAGCGGATTAGGATTAATTCTCTAATGCAATCATTCTATTGTTCCGGTCCCAAGTTGAATTCCGACTTTTGGCCAATTTGTTCTTATCTCGACGTAAAATTAACGAAGCGAATGTCACTTATCTCCCCTTTGATCTCTGACGTCATCTGACAAACGCCACCAAAATGCCGTGAATCAGCCAAGCTTTACCTGCTAGAAATAACAACTCAAATGCTTTTAAATCAGATCCCAATGCTGGATGATCAAGAACCAAATGAAGGCCAGATTTTCAATCCAGGGATCATCCTGATTCCTAAAAGGTATATGTCTACGTAGAACAAACGTAGACTGAGATTCAGGGGTCTCAGACGGACAGACAGAATTTTGCTTTTATAAAAGAAATCATTATTATTGTCATTGAGTAGGGTGAAGTGAAAATAA
>NC_069009.1:6657149-6658944 GCF_001194135.2 Octopus bimaculoides
CCCCCCCCCCCAACAACAAAAAACAACAAAACGGTGCTAACAAAAACAATATTCTCACGACGACGATGATGGTGATAATGATGATGGTGATGGTGATTATGGTGATGATAATGATACTAATAACGATGCCAATATTAAAAAGAGAAACTTCGTCGTTACCAGTTGCTGCTGTGTGACGCCATCTTGTCCAGTGTTCTTGTCTGGTTTGACGCCATCTTACAATGGCGTCAAACTAGTTGCTTATCGGGAATAAATCATGTCTTGAGACTTTTGTTATTTGGAGTTTTTGTTATTCATGTTATTGGCTTCTTCTTCTTCTTCTTCTTCTTCTTCTTCTTTCGTTCGCTCTTTCTTTCTCTCTGTCTCTCTCTCTCTCATTCTCTTTCTGTCACACACTAACCTAATATATTTATTATTGCTCTCTCGCTCTCTTTACTTCTCTCTCTCTTTCTTTCTCTCTCCCACTTTCCACACAAATATATATATTTATTTATTATAGTGAACACATGCACGTATATATACATACATACGCATATACATATGCATTTGTATATATACACATACATGCATACACACTTTACGCAAACACATACACACACGCACACACAAGTACATACATATATATTCATATATACATATACATACATACACACAGCGCAAACACACACGCACATACATACGCACAAACATATATACATAAATATATACATACACATATGCATATATTCATATATATTCACACATAAGGCAAACGCACATACATATATACAAACGTATATGCATATCTCAATATATATATATATACACACGCACATATATATGCATACACACATACATAACGCAAACACACACACACACACATGTATATATGCACGAGTATACACATGTTGCTGAATTTCTTTACTCATACATACACACGTACGCGCGCGTACTTGCGTATCTGCATGCGTGCGTGTGTGTGTGTGTGTGCGTGACTGTGAGTAGGTGCGTGTGTTTATGTGCGTGTGCAAGTGTTTGTATTTACGTGAGAGGATGAATGAGAATGAAGTAGCTGGATCTGCAATCACAAGGTCCTGGTTTCAATCTCACAAGGTAACAACATCGTGGCAAATCGCATTTTTCTTAGTCTCGGGTCGACGCAAACCTTGTGTGGAAAATTTGGGGACAGAAACTGCAGGGAAGCCGTTCAGGTAAACTGTATTTCTTACCTTTCCTTTTCTTCTTTTACTTGTTTCAGTCCCCAGACTGTGGCCATGCTGGGGCACAGCCTCGAGGAATTTTAGCGGAATGTATCGGCTCAAGTACCTATTTCTAAGCCAGGTGGTATTAGCTTTGAGTCTCCTGTGTACCTATTTCTGTTTTAAAGTCTGGTCCTTGTTCTATCGTTCTCTTTTCCAGAGTTTCTGAGTAACGGGATGTAAACATACCGACACCGGTTGTCGAGCGGTGGTGGAAAACACAGACCTAACACACACACACACACACATATATATATATATACAGGTTTGGCCAAAAGTCACCTGACAGTAAATCAAAACCATTTAATTCCATGATTTATTTATGTTTAACAATTGAATGAATTTAATAAAAACATCTAAATATGAAACATCTTGAAAATTGTTCAAAATGAAGTCCTTCTTCAGCGACACATTTTTCCATTCGAGTCAATACAGAATTATAGATAGTATTTATGAAAATTTGATTTACTCTCGGGTGATTTCTGGCCAACACTATATATCACTATATATATATATATATATAATGTATATATATGTGTGAGTAGATTTGGTAGACG
>NC_069009.1:6661559-6664560 GCF_001194135.2 Octopus bimaculoides
CGTTTGTCTGTCCTTGTTTGTCCCCTCTGTGTGTAGCCCCTTGTGGGCAGTAAAGAAATAAGAAACGTTAGCACGCCGGGCAAATTTCTGAGCGGCATTTCGTCTGCGGCTACGTTCTGAGTTCAAATTCCGCTGAGGCCGACTTTGCCTTTTATCGTTTCGGGGTCGATAAATTAAGTACCAGTTACGCACTGGGGTCAACCTACTCGGCTGGACCCCTCCTCAAAAGTTTCGGGCCTTGTGCCTAGAGTAGAAAAAGAATTGGGCTTAAAGAAAATAAGTGCTGTGGTCAGTTCGTTCGGCTAAACATTTTTCAATGTGGTGCCCCAGCATGACCGCAGTCTAATGACTGAAACAAGTAAAAGAATTACAGATGAAGGACCGGTGTGAAAACCAAAAAATATTGATAGTGCTCTCGAATAAAAACAAAGAAGACTACAAAAACTACCCCACGAGGCATTTGTTCCGTCCAAGTTAGACAAACAATCCCTTATCACATTAAACGTCATAAAAAATGCAGTACACCACTGATTAGCCCTGTTAGTAACCACGCCGCTATTGTTCACAGTTACACTCTATAACATAAATAAGAAGACATAGAAGAACAGAGGCGACAGTACAACGGGGAATTCTTTGCACAAATATCAAGTCAGCTTATGAATGCAAGATTAACAAATACAGGTGGCACTGAATTTGTGAATATATTTCACTTATCGTTTTTATAGATTCTATATTTTGGCATAATTTCAGTCAAAGACGCCAAACCAGACAAAAGCTGGCATTACAAGAGGGAATTCTTGTAACCGAAGTTGGAGTCAATGATGAATATTTAATTAAGAACTACATGAGAATAACGTAACACTTTCCCAGTAGCCACAAAACTTACTGAATTTGTTCAAATCATTCGGTGAGCCATACGCGTTGGACACCTCTGCTAGAAATAACGGTTAAATCTATTTCAATATCGTCCGTAAATTTCGTTTTTTTTTTTAAGTTAACCTTTTCGTTACAGAGGAGCAAGGAGAGAGACCGCTCCCTTCTGAGCCTAGTTTTCAAAACTGGCCCCTTTCAACAATTTTTCTTTTTAACTCTTTAGTTCACTTGTACGATAACAGACGAATCCCCGACTCCACATTTTTTTGTATATGGTCTTGGAAGAACTGTTTTTCCTTACTTGTTTCCATCAGTTGTCAAGCGATGGTGGGACGGACACACACACACACACACACACACACACACATATATATCTACGACAGGCTTCTTCCAGTTTCCATCTACCAAATCCACTCACAGGGCTTTGGTCGGCTTGAGGCTATAGTAGAAGACACTTGCCCAATGTGCCACTCAATAGGACTGAACCCGGAAGCATGTGGTTGGGAAACAAGCTTGTTACCACACAGCTACGTTTTCTGGAGTCATTACATTCTTTGACCAGCCTCCCGCGTCTTTGAACTGTCTGCCCAATCTCCTGTGATGTGTTGTTCATCGCTGACATCAGAAGAACAAACACAGACCCTGACGTCATAACCTCTCGACACTGGACGATCCCATGGAGTTTCTTCTTTTGTTATGTCACACCTCCATCAGGAATTGTAAGTTTTATACATAAAGGCATTGTTACTGGAACATGAAATTAATGAATGTAGTATACAATTACGTATATTATATCTAATGAAATATTTCGTGTAATATAAGAGAAATGAATTAAAAATTGTTTGGTATGAGTCTGTCTGCTTGTTTCGATATTCTTGCTCGCAGAACGTTAGAACCTGGCTACGCTGTTGCGTTATCATATTTCTGTTGAAGTACACTGCCTTTGTTTCAATTAATCTTTAAAATAATTAAGAATTTATAGTAAAAGAACTTTGTCATTATTAAGTCGGTGTTTGAAGCATAAATTAACATGAAATTTTGATGGACGGTTTTATTTTAGACCACTTTAATCCTTTTGTTAACGTATTTCTGTTGAAATTCACTGCTTTTGTTTCAATAAATTTTGAAAACAATGAAGAATTTAGTAAAATAACTTAAGCTGGTGCTTGGCATGACCAGAATTATCAGGAAAGTATTAGATGGTTGGAAAGAACGAACAGCATGGTACCGTAGGCTGTAGGTAGCAAGCCCGCTACGTATGAAAAACTACAGCGAGTTCCAACGAAACCTGAGTGAAAAGAAACAATAATCCTTTCTAATGGAAGCACAAGGCCTCAAATTTGTGGGGAGGGGACTGGTCAGTCACATCGACGCCAATGTTTCACTGGTACTTGATTTATCGACCCTGAAAGGATGAAAGGCAAAGTCGACCTCGGCAGAATTCGAACTCAGAGCGTGAAAACGGACGAAATACCGCTAAGCCAGTCGATTAGATCGAATCCAGTACGCAACTGGTACTTAATTTATCGACCCCGAAACGATGGAAGGCAAAGTCGACCTCGAAGGAGTTTGAACTCAGAACATAAAGACGGACGAAATACCGCTAGGCATTTCGTCCGGCGTGCTAACGTTTCTGCCAGCTTGCTGCCTTCGGTGAAAAGGAAACAATAATAATAACAACAACAACAACAAGATCACTCAGAGAGCGCAAACCTCTGCCAAGGCAACACCAACACCCTCTCGATGATTAGCCAGAGATGATTTTTTAAATGAGAATATCTGAAATTAACTCGACTGTTCTCACAAACTAAAAATGAACCCGACCGCTCTCAAAAATTAATTTAAGAAAACAGGAAAAAAAATCCAGAACCTTTGTCCAGTACCGAATCAATCCCAAAACTTAATCAGTTTGTGCCAGTTATGAGGTCAAACATCTCTGAAAGTTTCATTCGAATCTATCCAGCAGTTCTTGAGATATCTTGTCCATGGACAGACAAACAAATACGACTGAAAACAATACAATGATAATAATATATAACAAGAGCACTCAGAGAGCACAAACCTCTGCCAAGACAACACCAACACCCTCTCGATGATTAGCCTGAGATGATTTTTAAAATGAGAATAT
>NC_069009.1:6665703-6666844 GCF_001194135.2 Octopus bimaculoides
GTGGTGATGGTTGTAACGGTGAAGATGGCGGTGGTATTGGTGGTGGTGTGTCATATTAATTAATTAAATCAGTCGGTGGCCAAAGGAGAAAAAAGAATTCGAGTTTAATGAGTTTTGCCCAACCACTGACTCAAACAGGCTAAAACAACAACAACAACAACAACATCTACTACTACAACAAGAATACTACTATTACTACTAGAATGCAATTACTACGACTACTACTACTACTACTAGAATGCAATTACTACTACTACTACTAGAATGCAATTACTACTACTACTACTACTACTACTAGAATACAATTACTACGACTACTACTACTACTACTAGAATGCAATTACTACTACTACTACTACTACTACTACTACTAGAATGCAATTACTACTACTACTACTACTACTACTACTACTACTGCTAGGTAAACTGTAGCAACAACTACTACACCTATTACCACTGCTACTATTGGTAACACCACTACCACCACTTCTATTACGCAATTAGTAACAACGGCTTCTACTGTCACTAGTGCAACTAGCAACACACACACACACACACACACACACATACACGACCACCACCACTGCTACAGCAGCAGCAACAACATCAACAACAATTCCAACCACAAATGCAACTGCCTCTACTATTTTAGCTTACTACTACAACTGTAGCAAAAACAACAGCAACAACAATTGCAAATGTCTTCCAGGACCGGAACTAAGCTCTGGGATCGTATTCTGCGCCACAGAAACAGTGGATGACTCCGACAATTCTAGAGCTAATAAATGCAATTGAATCCGCACTTGCAAGACATACCAGTGAGTCGTACGGAATACTCTTTTCTACTTTAGGCACAAGGCCCAAAATTTTGGGGGTGGGAGCCAGTCGATTAGATTGACCCCCCACCCCCCACCCCAGTACGCAACTGGTCCTTAATTTATCGACCCCGAAAGGATGAAAGGCAAAGTCGACCTCGGCGGAATTTGAGCTCAGAACGTAGCGGAAGACAAAATACCGCTAGGCATTTCGCCCAGCGTTCTAAAGAGTCTGCCAGCTCGCCGAAATAATGTTTAATGTTAGTTGTCAGCATTGCTTTTGTACTGGTACCTATGCAATCAGATGGATCATTATTTAAGTAGTC
>NC_069009.1:6667446-6669240 GCF_001194135.2 Octopus bimaculoides
ATATATATACGAGGGGCTTCTTTCAGTTTCCATCTACCAAATTCACTCACAAGGCTTTGGTCGGCCCAAGGTTATAGTAGAAAACATTTTTGCCTAAGGTGTCATGCAGTGGGACTGAACCCGGAACTATGTAGTTTGGCAGCAAGCTTCTTACCATATAGCCACACCTGCGCCTATGTGCGCGTGCGTGTGCGCGTGCGCGTGCGTGTGCGTGGGCGTTTCGCTTAGTCATAGTAATACAAATCATTTGTGTTAGAATACAATATATGTAGGCTTTAAAAAATGCATTTGTCAAGTATAAAGCGTAATATGAAATTAAATTAATTAGAAGGGAACAAAAAATTATGGAGTTCGTTAATTTCTTGTTCCCTTGTCATTTATTTAAAATATTTTTCTCCCGCTAAACAGCAACACTAGCCACTAATACTAACTACCATACTTCACATTAGATAATGTAGTCCTAGATGTACTTTGTCTGGATAAAGATGGAATGGTGACAGCGGAACATCTCTGATCATAGGTCGGCCGGATCAGCACTGACCTGGGGTTAAACAACAACAACAGCAACAACTACGTCCAGAACACTAACAACATGACACTATAGCACCACTCCAGCCGCCGTAACCCTAAAGCTAAAAGTTGAAGAGCTCTGCAAAGGTCAAGAGGTCAGCTTGTTAAAAATTCGACACTGAAAGCTTCATTTAACAGCGAGAATGTGATTTTGGCAATGCGGTTTCGTTATCTGCCAATCGCTGCCTCAGCTTGGACGAACGTCTTCAAGAACAACAACAGGAACGACATCAACTACCACCACCACCACCACCACCACTGCCGCTAGCGCTTCTACTACTACTACGACTACTACGACTACTACGACTACTACTACTACTACCACCACAACCACCACTAGTACCACAGCTCTTACCACAACCACTATTACTACTACCACCTGCACCACCGCTACTACTACCAGCGCCTCTAGTACTACCACTACCACTGATACCATCACCGCAACCAATACTACTACTACTACAATTTCTACCACCACCATCACATCTACTACTACCACCACGACCACCGATATCATCACCACAACCACCACCAACACTACTACCACCACCACCACCACCACCATCACCTCTACTACTACCACCACGACCACCGATATCATCACCACAACCACTACCACCACGACCAGTACGACTATTACTACAAATGTATTTCTCCATCGTTTTCTGGGGCACAAAAATAGGAACCCCGCTCTCCACGTACCCACACACACACCATCCGAATCCCATCCTCACAGCCATCACCACCACCACTGCCAAAATGTCGACTAATCGTCTCAGTATCTATCCTTAGAATTCTCCAGAATTCTTCACCGTGTTCGTCTTGCCCTTGGCGCACACGTCGAGTTCCATTCTAGTTGAAGTGATTTTGAGGGACGGAAAAATTATCTCTCGGATAAATTTACGGTATATTAGGCGCCCAACTTACTTAAATTTATATACACACACACACACACACACACACATATGCACATACATATATACACACACGTATACATAGTGTATATACATATACATATATATGTATGCATATATCTGTACTCATAAATATATACGAGCGCATACATATTGTAAATATAAATTATACACACACATATAGGGATATGTATATAACGTATTGTGCTAGATATCTCTATAATATTATATATGTGTCTGCGTATTTTCCTTTGTATATACATACATACATTATATATATATATATATATATATATATATATATATATAT
>NC_069009.1:6669433-6670183 GCF_001194135.2 Octopus bimaculoides
CTTATATATATATACATATATTAATTATTCTTGAACAAGAATGTTGTTGAGAGTGACTTCGAAGTTTCGGCCAGCTACGTCTTCATCGAAGTCAATGTCAACAACGTTCTTGTTTAAGAATGATAGATTTGTACTCTACAAAAGTATAAAAGGACCCATCAAATTAAAGTACAAATTGATTTTATTATAACTGACTAAATATAAAAAGAAAACAATGTGTGTGTGTATATATATGCATATTAAAAGTATATGCATATATGCCCTAATTCTTCGAAACGCTTAGTTTAAAATAGGGGCAGCTGATGAAGGAAATGTTCTCTATGTGGTCTGTTTGCTTTCTGTGCCCTGTTTATGTTCTGATTTTCATTTTGTCCACGTTTTGTTGTGACGTCCTGTACCCAGATATGCATCTATAAATACATGTAGATGCAGGTATGTACATACATGTTCGTATATATGCATATACTCACATATTATTTGTATTATATATATATATATATACAGACAGTCTGTTAAAGTCTGTCATACCGGCCATGACGAAGGGAAATAGCCCTGAAACTCGAGTCGCCTTTATAAATATATATTTATATTTATATATTTATATATTTGATCCTTTATATTGAACACTCAATATTTCATCTACATTCAATACTTTCTTTCATGGTGCCATCCATTTTTATTTTATTTTATTTTATATTGTATATTGTATATTGTATATCATATTATATATTGTATATTCCATATTCTATA
>NC_069009.1:6671996-6675832 GCF_001194135.2 Octopus bimaculoides
TTATATATATATATATATATATATATATATATATATGTGTGTGTGTGTGTGTGTGTGTGTGTGTGTGTGTGTATATATATATATATATATATATATATATATATTACACATATATGTATGTACTACACCTATATACATATAAAGATACGAGGAGTTTTCATCAGGGTGACTCAAACTAATAGTTAATGCGCTCTGAGTGCACAAATAGGTGTGCTACTAAAATTTCGAATTGATGTGCAGTTGAAGGTGTGATTTCGTGACTGCCTTACCGTAAGCGGCTAGAAGTCGCTTCCCTTTGAGTCGGCTGGTATAGGTTAAAGTGGAAAAGAAGCGTCAAACGGTTCGGCAAGACTTCATAAGGACATTTAATTTAATTTAATTTAGCTATATAGTTAAATGTTTAAATAGTCTCTAACAGCTGTCTGTAGGATATTCCAGGTATTGGAATATCATGCCGAGCGAAGACTTCATATGCTGAGTACACCGTCGTCAGAGAGAGAGAGAGGTTGAACATATGTAACAGTGGAAGAAAGTTCCTCATCAATAATAGTTGTGGTTCATTATGCCTAGAAAGGGAAGAGAAATCTAATTAAATCCAATTAAGCGGGTATTCTGTAGGTACATCCATGATCGACCCCAGTACGCAACTGGTACTTACTTTATCGACCGCGAAAGGACGGAAGACAAAGCCGACCTCGGCGGAATTTAAACTCAGAACATAAAGACAGATAAAATACCGCTAAGCATTTCGCCCGGCGTGCTCATGTTTCTATCAGCTCGTCGCCTTATGGTGGATTCAGGGCACCGTTAAACGAAAAGTTAACTTCGTTAATCATTTATCCGTGAACCAAAAAGTTAAACTCGTTAATCGTTAATCCGATTATTCTTTGAAAATGTAACGGAAGTTCACGTTAACTCGTTAACGTTAACTTTTATTGAAAAAGGCCTAACTACAGTTTAATACCCCACCGACTTTGTTGCCTCATAATTTCCAAAAGAATGGATACTTTTTAACAAAATGTTCACCAAATAATCGCTTATATCCTGTAAATTGAGTGAATGCAAAGATATGTTGGAAAAACATTAGCAAATTTACCATTTTGCGGTCTAATATAAGAGAGACCAGCAAGGCAGCGTGCTGGCAGAAACGTTAGTACGCCGGGCGAAATGCTTGCGGTATTTCGCTTGTCTTTACGTTCTGAGTTCAAATTCCGCTGAGGTTGACTTCGCCTTTCACCCTTTCGGGGTCGATAAATTAAGTACCAGTTGCGTACTAGGGTCGATTTAATCGACTGGTCCCCTCCCCCAAATTTTCAGGCCTTGTGCCTAGGGTAGGAAAGGATATAAGGTTTTGAAGTATCGTAACACATGCACAGACAAAGACGCGCACACAGGCATACGCACACATTCTCTCAAACACACATTTAAACTCGCACAAGCACAAGGTACACAAATACATTTACAACTCATTCAGACACACACTCACAAACTCATACACACATTCACAAAAAACTCAAACCATTCACACACGCAGACATACACACCTAGACATACACACTAACAAATCATACACACACACACTCACACACATAACCACCACCGTCCCCAACACACACACACAGACACACACACACATTCCTCAGTTCCCAAACATTTCAAAAAGCCTGTAGTCTTTACGCAAGTTATATTCCAATGGCCGACATATTTGCTATTAGCCGTTGTCGTCTGCTTTCTTTGAAATGTAACGAAGACAAGAACAACTACTGACGAAGATGATGATTAGAAGAAGAAGAAGAAGCTATCCAGATGGCGATACGTTCTGTAAAGACATGTCGACATGTTAACACTCAAAAATTGATTTTGAACGAACGCGTTATTCTTCCACCTGTCTTAACGAGGAATCTCTGTTTGTTTGGATGGGATTTCTTTTCTTCCAATAAAAAGCCGTGTTACTTGTTTTTGTCTTGTATTTTATTTTAAAAGCCACTCCATTTTAGCTTCTTTTATTGGCCGTCGGAAAATTCTTGTGTGTTCTTGCTTCTGGTTCGAGATCAACCGTTATCCAGTAGATGTTCCATCTGCGACCGTCACTAGCGTAGTTGGGGGGTGGTGGGGGTCCTCCCTGGACGGCACTTTTAATCGGGCACCGCTTTTGGGTCTGCTGTAGGCAACATGTGTTTTTTTTTTTGTGGGGTCCGCGAGCGGCAAATGGAAGGGCCGCCCCTGGCGGCACAACTCTAGCTACGCTACTGATGACCGTCCCAATTTTCATTCACAGATAGTGTTTCTAGGGGTACATACATACACAAGGCTGTAATTTGAGGGGGATTTGGCTGATATTCCTAGTGTATCCAGCTACCATAGAGAGGTCTTCTCATTGGCTTACACACACACACACACACACACACACACACACACACATATTTGGCTGCTATTTTGACCAGGTCTAGCTACCATGTAGAGGTGTCCCTCATTTGCTTATACATACATACATACATACATGATGATGGTTGCCAACACGATTTCGAGTAAAGCCATTGCCTGATTTCTTTATGTCCTAGAATATCATCTGAATATCATTCTGACTAAGTGTCCACTCCATCTCAATCTGTATTGCAATAGCAAAGCCTCAACGCCGAAGCATTTCCCACTTTCCAGCACCTCATCGTTACTCACAAACATTTTCCAGCTGATCCTCGAAATCCTTCTGAGACATTGTTGATGAAAACTTCCCATAGGTTTGAAGTGCTTACAATTCACTGTCCAGGTTTCGCAAGCATACAACAAAAAGATTAAGATACATGTATTGTATATCTTAATCTTTGCTGTAGTGGAATTACCATGTCTAGACGATAGGGGGTCTTCCAGTTTGCCAAAAGCAAAACTGGCTTTCTGAATGCGTAGCGACACTTTATCATCAAGATTCGTTTATGTGTTTAGTGTGCTCACTAAGCAAACTTAGAAACCACAGCGAGTTTTCTTCCATACACAAAGATACCAGGTTCTATGTATGGCATTTCTGGTGCTGGCTGAAACATGACAACAGTCTTGATTAGATTTATGATTAAGTCACGTGACTCACAAGCCATTGAAATTGCATTCATAAGATTTTGCATGTTCTCCTCAGTATGAGCGACAATATCACAAGCATCTGCATAGAGGAGGTCTCTAATAAGAGATTGAGGACGTCCTTGAGTTAGCTGACAGTCTTCTGATGTTAAAGATATTTTCCTGTTGTGCGATATCTGATATATATACCTTCATAGGAGCCTTTGAAAGCCAATTGAAAAGCTATAGTAAAATAGAGGGTGAAGAGAGTGGAAGCTAGTATGTCACCTTGTTTTACTCCATTCATGACAGAGATAGGCTCCGAGAGCTTTCGACCAATGTTAATCCTTACTTCCTTGCCATCGTGAAATTTCTTCAGAATAGTGAGAAACTTTACCTGGCATCCAAGTCTCCTCAAGGTCTCTCACAAGGCAGTTCAATGGACAGAGTCGAAAGCCTTAGCGAGATCAATAAATACATACATATATCCAATATATACATATATCCAGAAATAAGAGGGTAGTGTGATTTAAGGGAGATTTGGTTGCTATTTCTAACAGGTCTCGCTACTACGTAGAGGTCTCCCTCATTGTCTCATACATACGACAGAAGAGTTACCAGGCGCTTCGTGCTTTCTTTTATATTTTCCTTTTATCTGCTTCGTTGTTGGCTACGTTTAGGATATTTGGTTCTTTCGAGTATTTTAACCTAGTTATTTTTCCTTGTTTTTTTTTATTGTTCTTAGTATTCGCGATGCCACAAAATACACACACACACACACACACACA
>NC_069009.1:6676706-6678395 GCF_001194135.2 Octopus bimaculoides
TTATTAAGCATGTGTGTGTCTGTGAGAGTGTGTGTGTGTGTGTGTGTGTCGATGCAGGCATAGTTGTTTGCTAAGAAGCTTTCTTCCCAACCACATGGTTCCGTGTTCAGTCCTACTACGTGGCACCTTGGGAAGGTGTCTTCTATTGCTTCAGACCGACCAAAGTCTTGTGAGTGGATTTGGTAGGTGGAAACTAAAAGAAACCTTATCATGTATGTGTGTATGTATGTATATATATATACATACGTATATGCACATACTTACATCTATGTGTATATATGTATATATGCATATGTGGGCACAGGATGTCATGAAATGCGTACAACAAAAAAGTACGAAGCACGAGTACATGGAATATGAACTATTTTTTTCGAACAACGAAAGACAGAAACGGAAAGCAAAACAAACAACATAAAGAACGACGCTTCATCAGTTGGCTGTTTTTCTATTCTCGTATTTCGAGCATTTAACAACAATATACACTTCCGATAAAACAGTTGCTCCTGCAAAGCAAATTAAATAAAATTTGGGATTTTGCGGAGGGTCAAAATAGGTAACACAAACAGGACAGTGAAAACAAACAGAAAGGGCTGCTAACCCTAAACGAGGTTGTGGTGGCGAACGCGTAAATCAAACTTGGACAGGAGACAAACGAGAACACGTCTTTCTTGTTCCAGCTACAATGGATATATGTATGTATGAATGTATGTATGTATGCACACACACACACACACACACACACACCTATAGGTGCATGCGTGGCTGTATGGTAAGAAGCTTACTTCCCAATCACATGGTTCTGAGTTCAGTCCCACTACATGGTACCTTGGGCAAGTGTCTTCTACTATAGCCTCGGGTTGACCAAAGACTTGTGAATTAATTTGGTAGACAGAAACTGAAAGAAGCCAGTCGTATGTGTGCGTGTGTGTGTGTGTGTGTGTGTGCGCGTGAATTTTTCTGTGTCTGTCACCCACCACCGCTTGACAACCGGTGTTGGCGTGCTTACGTCCTCGTAACTTAACAGTACCGATAGAACATGTACCAAACTTAAAAAGTAAGTAGCAGGGTCGATATATTCGACTAAAAATTCTTGAAGGCAGTGCCCCAGCATGGCCGTAGTATAATGACTGAAACAAGTAAAAGAAAAAAATGAAAGAATTAGAAGAATATGATTAGAATGTCACAGGAAAGAATCGTAAGATGGATTGTTCAAACCAAATCAACGGTCAGGAGACCCAGAGGTCAAGCAATGGTGAAATAGTTGGATAATGTTTATAGCTTCAGCTGGTTATGCTTGAGAATACAGACGGACTCTTTAGTGATAGTTGCTTGAGAATACAGACGGACTCTTTAGTGATAGTTGCTTGTGATGGGACCCCGTGGAGGAGGTACCTGAAAGCTCTACCCCGACGACCAGCAGAGGGTAGACTATGGATGAGATAGTTGGATAATAGGCGCAGGAGTGGTTGTGTGGTAAGTAGCCTGCTTACCAACCACATGACTCGGGGTTCAGTCCCACTACGTGGCACCTTGGGCAGGTGTCTTCTACTATAGCTTCGGGTCAACCAAAGACTTGTGACTGGATTTGGTAGGCAGAAACTGAAAGAAACCCGTCGTATATATGTATATATATATATATATATGTGTGTGTGTGTGTGTGTGTGTGTGTGTGTGTGTGTGTGTGTGTGT
>NC_069009.1:6679590-6680881 GCF_001194135.2 Octopus bimaculoides
ACCTCACTGACCTTTTTTGCTGTTTAGTTTGAGATTCGGATATGTGCGCACCGGGTGGGATACAAGCTTATTGCTAACGTCGCCATCTTTGATAACCTTTTAGTAAATAAATGTTGGTTGTCTTTATTTTATAATGTATTCATTCACTGTATTGTATTGAACAAAATGGTTGTGCGACCCGCGCTCGTCATTCTCTCAGTTATCTGGTCCACCGTGAAAAAAGTCTGGTGGCTTTTGATCTAGGGTTACACCAAGAACGGGATGGTAGCTGTTTGGCTAATATCCATCGTCTCAGTTGGTAATACTTAGGAATCCAGCTGGAAAGTGTAATGACAGTTGCTTGTGATAGAATCCAAGGGAGGAGGTACCTGAGGATTCTACCAGCACGAGGGTCCCAGGAATGGTAGATGGAAAAGATAAATGGATGGATGTGTGATATTTTATTTCATCGACCCAGGGAAGACGATGAAAGACGAAGTTGAACTTGGCGGGTTCTGAACTCTGAAACCGAAATAAATACCGCGTGGCATCTTGTCTGATGCTTAAACGATTCTGCCAAACCAGATTCTGCCAATAACAGAAATAGTTTAACAATGTCATCATCACCGTCATCAAGATCATCACCATCATTAACATCATCACCACAACTGTCACCACCATCATGATCGTTATTATACACATCATCAACATCAATGTTACCACCACCACCACCACCACCAACATCGTCATCATTACCACCGCCTTCGCCAACATCATCTGTCACCATCACCGTCATCATCATCAACAACAAAGACAGCAACAAGAGCTACAACAACAACAACAACAACAACAACAAAAAGATCAACAACTTCAATTGTATTAACAAAAACAAGATCAATCTCATCGAGAAGCTCCACAGCAACAACAACAAGAACAAGAGAATGACAGACGAACAATATTTACAACAATGATATCAAACACATCATCAACAACAAGATCAACAATACGAGCAGCAACAACAGCAAGAACAACATCAACAACCAACTGTAACAACTATAACAACAACAGCATCGTCTTCATCATCATCAACATCATCATCATCATTACCATCATCATCATCATTACCATCATCATCATCACCATCATCATCATCACCATCACCATCATCATCGTCATCATCATCATCACCATCGTCATCAGCACCAGCACCATCATCATCATCATCATCATGGTCATCATCAGCACCACCACCATCATCGTCATCATCATCATCACCACCACCACCATCATCGTCATCACCATCATCATCAGC
>NC_069009.1:6681235-6681797 GCF_001194135.2 Octopus bimaculoides
GTGTTTGTTTGTGTGTATGTGTTTGTGTGTGTGTGTGCATGTTTGTGTGTTAGTGTGTGTGTGTGTGTATGTGTTTGTGTGTGTGTGTGTGTGTATGCATGTTTGTGTGTTAGTGTGTGTGTATGTCTGTATGTGTTTGTGTGTGTGTGTGCGTGTGCTTGTGTGTGTGTGTGCATGTTTGTGTGTTTGTGTGTGTGTGTATGTATGTGTGCGTATGTGTATTATGTGTCTATCTGTGTATGTATGTCTATATGTGTGTATATGTGTGTGTATATGTGTGTGTGTATGTGTAAGTGCGCATGTCTGAACGTATGTGTGTATTTGTGCATGCAACACATGGCAATATGTCGATACAAACACATTCAGATGCATGTATTTGAATGTGTGCTGCATGTGTGCTGCATATGTGCATTTATTTCATCATTTAGTGCAACTCAGCGTGATTAAGTGCACTATTGCTCATGCGTATACAAATACACACACATTTTATATATATATATATATATACATACATACATACATATATATATATATATATATATATATATATATATATATATAT
>NC_069009.1:6682166-6685796 GCF_001194135.2 Octopus bimaculoides
ATATATATATATATATATAAAACCCGTAAGATTTACTTCACACTCAAAATCAGCCTTAAAATGTACTCTGTGTGTGTATGTATGTACACACACACACACGTATGTTCTACGTTATATGTATATATAGTTAGGATAATAGCTAGTTATCTCTATCTCTCTCTATCTGTGTGTGTGTGTGTGTGTACACACGGTGTCTATAAATTGTAATGGCAATTTGAAAAATTCAGAAAATAATGAAGAATAGAGAGAATTCGGTGGAGTTTATTGGCAAACAAATAAAGTTTTATTAGAAACATCAGAACATTTCCACGTGGGCTCCATTGGTTGCACGCAACACGTCTAAACGATTCAATATAATAAATTGTGAAAGCTGTAAAAATAATTCATGAACACCCCGTAAACACACACATTTATATAAACTTTGTCAATATACCATACTGAATATATGTGTGGTTTTGAAAAGCCTGGGGCTGGGGTTTTCATCCGGGAAAAATCCCTTCATAAATTTGTGTTAAAAAAACAATATGCTTCGGAGCTAAGCGAAATGAAATCGCCCCAGAAGCGTCCTAGTGAGCGACAGATACGTATTTCCCCGTTGTTGCCTCTTGTCAATGTTACATTTTGATGTCCCTTCTGAAACACAATAGAATGAATCAGTCTCAGTTATATCTTTTCTCTTTAACATTTTTCAGTTATTAGATTGCGGCCATGCTGGAGGACCACTTTACAGAATTTCTAGTCGAATGAATCGACCCTAGTACTTTTTATAAAAAGCCTGTTATTTATTCTAAGTCTCTTTTGCTGTATCGTTCAATTACGGGAAGGTAAACACACTAGCACCGGTTGTCAAGCGATGGGGGTAGGGAGAGGAAAACACAAAGTCACACACACACACACATACACACATATATACGACGTGCTTCTTTTAGTTTCTGCCTACCAAATACACTCAAAAGGCTTTGTTTGGCCCGAGACCATAGTAGAAGTCATTTGCCCAAGGTGCCAAGCAGTGTGTCTGAACCCGGAACCATGTGGTTGGAAAGTAAACATCTTCCCACACAGTCACAGATGTAGTATTTTATAAATTGGACACCGATTCGTAAAAGAGCCACATAGGCAGAATAAAATTCGAATTATGCAATAAAAGAAGCTCTGAAGTAAAAACTATATCAAAACAACATAAAATGTTTGGTTGAAAAGCCAGAGATTAAATATTTCGCTGTTTTTGTGGCTTCTCTACGTCACGCACTCGTTCGTGAGCGCGCGCGCGCAACTTGTTATTGTCGAGCAATTTGTTGTAAACAATAAAACAGTTACTCATAGGAGTTCTCAATATATTTCAGAGTTAAACGTTTTGCTAGTATCCAGCTGAATAGGACTCATAGTTACGTATTTTAATGGCTTATTTAACCTGCTTGAATAAATGGTTCATTGCGGAACTTGAAGTCGCAGTGAACTCAACAGATATTGTATTGAGTCAAAGGTTTTGCAATATTTTGGTAACTTTTTTGGGTTTATTTGTAACTTGTTATTGTCGAGCAACAAAATCAGCCTAACAATCAAAATAGAGGCCATCGTGGTGCTCCGTCTGAAGCCACCTTTCTGTCAATTCTTCGATCCCATGCTGATACCAATTCTTGTCCTTCGCGACGAAGAACTCTTTCACTGAAGCTTCCACCCCATTTTGGTTGATGGAGTGTAGTGAGTACAGGAAGTGAGCCATGGATCGGAAGTGAGCCATGGATCGGAACAAGTAATAATGGAAGGGAGCTAAGTCCGTACTATACGTAGCGTTTGGTATCAGTTCGATTCTTTCAACTTCCTGGACTTTATTCGTTGTTCGAGCAGTACGAGGTCTTTTGTTGCCTTGCTACAGAAGAGCCGCGCCATCTGTTAACCAATGCCGGGCATAACAAATGGAGTGGCATACATCAACTCCAGCCATTCCAGAGTATAGGTTGGCATCGATGGTTCGACCTTCAGAACGAAGCCGTACTGAATCATCCCCTCATAATTCCACCAGACGCAGAGCATCACCATTTGTTCGAAACATCCATGTTATGGGACAGGTTCCAGAAGCTGGGCCTTGCTTATGCAGGTTAGGATTGCGGAAATGTATCTCCCTTTTAGTTTTTCAAGTGATGCCAATATCTCAGGAAAGTTTACATTCATTGGAAAATATCAAATAAATTAGCGTAAGCGTGACTTTGTGATAAGAAACTTGCTTCCTAACCACATGGCTCCGGGTTCAGTCCCACTGCGTGGTACCTTGGGCAAGTATCTTCTACTATAGCCTTGAACTAACCAAAGCTTTGTAAGTGAATTTGGTAGACGGAAACTGAAAGACCATCGTATATGTGTGTGTGTGTGGGGGGGTTATCTCCCCCACCACCGCTTGACAACCGGTGTTGGTGTGCTTACGTACCCGTAACTTGGCAAGAATAAGTATTAGGCTTAATGCAAAAAAAAAAAATATGTACTGTGGTCGATTCATTCGACTAAAAAATTTCTCGCAGTGCTCCAGCATAGTCGCAGTGTAATGACTGAAACAAGTAAAAAATAGAAAATAAATGATAGGTGTGGTAAGAAGTTTTGTTCCCCACCCATATAGAATTTGCTAGCAAGCACAAGCTGACCCCAGCCCACACAAGATCTTGCGCAGAACAACATAGCAAGCACCCAGTGACATGACTCCCGACCAAACTGACTTCACCCTCGCACCTCAAAAGTTCAAGTCTAGAATCAACAAGGCTACGGTTAGGACTTTCCCTGGTGCAGATGTCAGGTAATTATGGTTTGGTCATGATGACAATGAGGCTGAAACTGAAAAGAAACCACAAGAGCCACACGGATTAGGTTTCATGTAGACAAGCTAAAAGATCCTAAGGTTACAGCAGTGTTTGAGGTGAAAGTGGGTGGCAGGTTTGCAGCCTTTAACCTTCTAGAAGATGACATAAACTCTCTGACTGACAACATCGAGGAAGTACCTCAGGAAATGAATCCAGAAGTGCTAAGAAGGAAAACGAAACCATGGGTCACTGATGACATCTTGGATTTATATGACATAAGACGGGTCCTGAGGAAGACCAAGCTAACGGGACAGGAGGCAAGTCAGCAATATATTGCTGTGAATAGAGAGGTTAGGGGAAAAATGAGGGTAGCCAAAGAGAAATAGATAGCAGACCAGTGCAAAATATCTGAAGCTGTGATAAAGATGGCTAACAACGGGGTTGCTTATGAAACCCTCAAAGCCCCAACGTAAACAAAGAAAAATGTTCAACACATTCATTGAGGACAAAACAGGCCTGCTCTTCACGGATCATTAAAAGATGGTCTGAGTACTGCAAAGATTTTTACAATCACAAACTCAAACATGACAGCAACAACCTAGACAATTCCAGCAACAGCAACAGAGAACTTGGAGATGTTCCGATTTTCCAGCAGGAAGTTGAACAGGCAATAGGCATGCTCAAAGATGGGAAACTCCAGGAATGCATAACATTCCATCAGAGTTTCTAAAACATGGAGGGACCAAGCATATCAGAGCACTAACAGTTACCTCTCAGAAAATATGGGAGACGAGGCAGTGGCCATGGGAGCAAACTTAGTGGCGTAGCTAATAGGGGAGCC
>NC_069009.1:6686147-6687716 GCF_001194135.2 Octopus bimaculoides
ATGAAATTAATGAATGCTGATTACAATTACGTATATTTCAACTAATGAAACACTTCGCATAATATAAGAGAAATGAATTAAAAATTGCTTCGTATGTGCCATAGACTCTTTTATTTTATCTGCGTCCTCCCGATAACTTTAAAACCGGCCACACTACGGAGTGGACCTAATCATTGATGATATCCATTCCCAAGAAAGACAAATTAAAACTCTATTAGGGTGACTAATTTGGCTGATTGTTATATAATTCTAGCAAAGTATGACAAAGAGTTCTGAAAACAAAGAACAGGCAGGATTTAGATCAAAAAGGTGTATTGGAGCAGATATTTAAGATTCACGGTGAAAAATTGGCAACACCAATCTGACGTATATCACAATTTCATTGACTTCAGAATAGCCTTTCACTGTATTTGGCACAATGGGCTGTGACAGGTGGTGATGAATTACAAAATTCGACAAGGACCCCACCGAAGTAATCCAAGCACTGTAAGAAAAGTCAATCAGCGCAGTTCTCCTGAACAACAAACATCGAAGAATTCTTCAGAACAGCAATAGGTTCGCATGAGAAGGAACAGAGACCAGTGGCGATGGCTATGAAAGCCTCTAGGGTGGCACCCCAACAACTGGCTGCATCCTTTAAGGGATCTCGATGATGATGGTGTGTGTGTGTGTGTGTGTGTGTGTGTGTGTGTGTGCGTGCGTGTGTAAAATAAGCAGAAAACAGATGTGGTATTCAAAGCATTATAGGACGTACACGTGTTTCAACGAAATGCCTAAATATTTACATAAGAAGTAATAGAAACATTATATAATCATGCATCACGCCTCATCAGTGTCCGGCTATAAATGCACATATACACTCATACACATATATGAGGCTGCTTTCAGTTTTCGTCTACCGAATCCACTCACAAGCCTTTAGTTGGCCCAGAGCAACATTAGAAGATTCTTGCACAAGGTGTCACACGGCGAGACTTAAGAATTGAACTAAAAACCATGTGATTATGAAGCAAACTTCTTACTACACAGCCACTCCTGCGCCTATTTTTCCGAATATGAACGTATCCACTTATGACATTCACCGTATAATTTTAGCTGACGTTAATTTTCCGCTGTTACCGGTTTCTCAGGATTTTTATGATTTTAAGCACATTAGATTTGACTTAATCTCCCACATATATTTAACATAATTTAAATTAATAACATAATTTAAATTAATTTACTTAATATTTACATAATTGAATGTATACAATATATATATTTTGGCGGGAAAATCGAAACTAAATTGGCTATGACGTGTGTTGGTGGTGGTAGCGACGGTGGTACTGGTTGTGGTGGTGGCACTAATGGTGGTAATGGTGATAGTGGTGATGATTGGAGCGATGGTGAGATGGTGGTAATGATAATGATGGTAGTTGTGGTGTCAGCGAGGTGGGACATTTGGCTGCTATTTCCAGCAGGCGTTTTGACCTCGTAGTGGCTACCTATTGCTCACAGTGCGCTTCAAAGTAACTTCGTTTAGAATAGACCCACAATGAAAGGCGTACCAGCCATGCCCATCGCATCTTA
>NC_069009.1:6688191-6688926 GCF_001194135.2 Octopus bimaculoides
GATGATGATGGTGGTGGTGTTGATGATGATGGTGGTGGTGATGGTGGTGGTGGTGGTAGTGGTGATGATGATGATGGTGGTGATGATGATGATGGTGATGATGATGGTGATGGTGATGATGATGAGGATGGTGGTGATGATGATGATGAGGATGGTGGTGGTGGTGATGATGATGATGATGATGATGGCGATGATGATGGTGGTGATGATGGTGATGGTGATGATGGTGATGACGATGATGATGATGATGATGATGATGATGCTATGATGATGATGGCGTTGTTTTTTCCGAAGTTCTTCATCCAGAAAAGTATTTAGGTGCGGGCATCAATTGGTAGAGGTGCAGGAAGGGGTGTATGGGAGTGGATGGTTATTTTGTTGTGTCGAAGGGGAGATGCGAGATGGAGAAAGGCGTGGTGCGGTGGAGTGGGTGGAGGAGGGAAACCGGTTAGTGGTGGTGGTGGTGGTGGTATGTTGGACATTTTTTTTTTCGGGAGGTAAGTGACGTTTTCAATGTGTTGTTTCCGGTGACAATACATAACACCACCAAATGCACCACCACCACCACAACCACTACAACTGTCGACACAGCAACCACCACCACCACTACCAAAACAACATCACCACTATCGCCATCAATACCCATACTGTAGGCATCACTACCATCATCGTCATCACCGTCACCAATTGCAATAATAACTACGACGGCTACACCACCACCACCACCACCACCAC
>NC_069009.1:6689768-6690125 GCF_001194135.2 Octopus bimaculoides
AGCACGAAACGGGTGGTGCGCGGGTGGAGGCGATTAGGGGTGGATGTTGTCGGGGAAGAGCCCGATGGATGGGGAAGGGGAAGGGAATTAAGAAAGTATTGCTTCCGGTAACGGTCTTCCGCTGCTGGAAGTAGTAGTAGTAGTAGTAGTAGTAGTAGTAGTAGTAGTGGTGGTAGTGGTGGTAGTGGTTATGAATTACCCGTGGTGGTGATTGGCTTGAAGTAATGGTATTGTGGTTGTGCAATATGTGTATTAGTAGTAGTAGTAGTAGTAGTATCTCTCTCTCTCTCTCTCTCTCTGTATTAGTAGTATCAATCTATTTACCTATCTATTTATCTATCTATATATATATATATA
>NC_069009.1:6690135-6691034 GCF_001194135.2 Octopus bimaculoides
ATCTATTTACCTATCTATTTATCTATCTATATATATATATATATATATAATAATAATAATAATAATAATAATAATAATAATAATAATAATAATAATTTAAATAATATATATATGTATATGCATAGGCGTAGGAGTGGCTGTGTGGTAAGTAGCTTGCTTACGAACCACATGGTTCCGGGTTCAGTCCCACTGCGTGGCACCTTGGGCAAGTGTCTTCTACTATAGCCTCGGGCCGACCAAAGCATTGTGAGTGGATTTGGTAGACGGAAACTGAAAGAAGTCTATCGTATATGTGTATGTATGTGCGTGTGTATGTTTGTGTATCTGTGTTTTTCCCCCCAACATCGCTTCACAACCGATGCTGATGTGTTTAGGGAGCGGAAGTCAATTACATCACCTCCAGTTCTCAACTGGTATTTATTTTATCGACCCTGAAAGGATGAAAAGCAAAGTCAACCTCGGCAGAACTTGAACTCAGACCGTAAAGGCGGACGAAATACCGCTAACCATTTTGCTCGATGAACTAATGATTCTGCTAACTCAACAACTACAACAACGATAATGATAATAATAATAATAATAATAATAATAATAATAGTACATAACAAAAACACCAGGACTGACAAATATATATAACATACAGAAAATTGCACTACTGGGCACTGCACACATCCTACGCAAAACACTTTCAATACAGTAACCATAAGAGCATCACAGCAAACCACAGCACATACCCAAGGCACACAGAGCTGCGCTCGGTAGTGAAGTGAAAGCACGTTATAAAAATAAAACTACTGAACAATAATAATAATAATAATAATAATAGTAATAATAAAAATAGTAATAATAATAATAATAATATTAATAATAATAATAATAATAATAATAATGATAATAAT
>NC_069009.1:6693803-6697693 GCF_001194135.2 Octopus bimaculoides
TATATATATATATATATATATGTTTATATATATATATATATATATATATATATATACACACACATATATATGTTTATGTTATTCATCTATATGTATACGTTTATGAATATACACACACACAAGTAACACGCACACACACAATTCGTACGTACATTGGTTTGCGAAGGTGTGCAGTTCTATTCCATACGCACGCACACACACAGAGATATATATGTGTGTGTGTATGTAGAGAGAGGGAGAGAGAGCGAGACATATATGCACACACACACACACACACACACACACACACACACACACAAATGCATTTATCAATCTATTAACGAAATACAAATAGGTTTATAAATTTGAAGTTAAATGTCATTTCATTTCCAACAATTGTTTTTGACTAATTTATGTCGGCAAAATCCGAACATTTATTGTCAAGTTTCCGATAAAATACAAATATTATACGGCCGCCATTTTGTTTTCTGTTCTCTTCCCAAAAATTCCTGTTGGTTAGCTTAGGATGATGTCATCATTGTAGTGAAATTGGTAGGATAGGTTTATGTTGCTGATGTTGATGATGATGATGATGCTGTTTAGAGTCAGGTCAATCTTGATCCAGCAAATCTATGATCAAAGATGTCTCAGCTGTGACCATCAAATGTTTTATTCAAATCAGACGCAGTTAGCCCCAGGTTTCTCCTGGTCCAGCACATCCATGATCAGATATTCTCCAACAGTGATCATGCAATCTTTCACTCAGTCATAGTGTATCTAGGACTACATTATCTAATGTACAGTATAGTATAATAGCATCAATGATTATAGGTATTGTCTTTGTTTTGCCCCTAGTCAATCCTGATCCAGACAGACCTATGATCAAAGATGCTCCAACTGTGACCATCCCATCTTCTTTTCAGACATAGTGTACCTAGGACTACATTATCTAATGCATAGTATAGTAGTTAGTTTCAGTGACTATAGCCCCAGGTCAGTCTTGATCCAGCAGACCTATGGTCAAAGATATTCCACCGATGACCATCCCATCTTTTATTCTGACATAGTGTATCTGGGACTACATTATCTAATGTACAGTATAAAGTTTGCATTAGTAGCTATAATCGTTATTGTTGCTGTTTAACCCCAGGTCAGTCCTGACCCAGGAGGCGCAATGGCCCAGTTGTTAGGGCAGCGGACTCGCGGTCATAGGGTCGCGGTTTCGATTCCCCGACCGGGCGTTGTGAGTGTTTATTGAGCGAAAACACCTAAAGCTCCACAAGGCTCCGGCAGGGGATGGTGGCGAACCCTGCTGTACTCTTCCACCACAACTTTCTCTCATTCTTACTTCCTGTTTCTGTTGTACCTGTAATTCAAAGGGTCAGCCTTGTCATACTGTGTCACGCTGAATATCCCCGAGAACTACGTTAATGGTACACGTGTCTGTGGAGTGCTCAGCCACTTGCACATTAATTTCACGAGCAGGCTGTTCCGTTGATCGGATCAACTGGAACCCTAGACGTCGTAAGCGATGGAGTGCCAACAAACAACAAGCCCCAGGTTAGTCCTGATGATCAAAGGCGTTCCAATTATAACCATCCTATCTTTCTTTTTGACATACTGTATGTATCACTAAATTGCCTAATGTACCGTTTAGTCGCTAGTATTAGTAGCTATAGTTGTTGCTTTTTAGCCCCAGGCCAACTCACTGCCAGCAAACCAAACTGTAATAATGTTCCTGTTAAATATTTAGTGATAACAATGAGAAATAAGTATGTGCCTCTGTAACAAGCATTAGAAACCTTTTGGTAACCTAAGATGATACATTTAAACTAAAAGTGGGGTTAAACCATGCTGTATCGCACTTATGTGGTCACTTTTTCAGTTAAGCAAAGTAGGACTGGTCGCAGAGAAAACCACTCTCTTTTAAAACAATATCATAATAAGAAGCTGCATGATTAAACGTTCCTTCATCTAGCGAGATGTTTGAGATGGGACCACCAAAGCTATTTTGCAAGATTCTTCAAGAATATCGTAATATCACTAGAATATGTTTTTAAACTATACCAACTTCACATTTGATTCCTATGTAGCTAATATAAATAGTTACGTACAAATTATTCGTCTTAAATTTAACGCAATAATGATTTAAAATAGTTTTTATAAATACACCCGGATTAACAAGTTATTAACAAAACGGCATGGGTGTATATGTACACACACACATTTACACACGCACACATGCTCACAGACATAGTTACGTATACATTCATACATTAACATTTATAAACATACACACATGCATACACTTTCTAAACACACTACAGATTTTGGTATATTCATTTTCATATTAAGTACAACATATGTGTGGCATGATTTTTTTATTACCTCAGCAACTCCCAAACCCGACTCTCACCTGTCTGACTGTACGTCTTCCCCTCACCTGTGTGTATCTTTTATTTTTTTTTATTACAGTTACTACATTGCGGCCATGCTGGGGCATTCCTTTTAGTCGCATGAATAGACAGCAGTATCTATTTTCTTTAAAGACTGGTAACTTATTCTATCGGACCCAATGCCGAACCGCTAAGTTACAGGGACGTAAACGCAACAACACCGGTTGTCAAGCGATGTAGTGGGTGACAAACGCGCGCACACACACACACGCACACGAGAAAACTACAACAAATCTTTCACAAAATAACAACCGAAACGTAACCGTACAGAAAATATATCCAAACATATACAAAAACAAAAACTAGCACCCCTACTACAACCACCACCACCACCACTATCACTACTACGACGACCACCACCATCAGCGCCACCACCACCACAGCTAACACCATCAACACTACTACTTCTGCTACTACCACAAGTAACGCCATCATCCACCAAAATTAGTACCACCACCACCACCACTACTACTACCACCACTATTATACCAACACGAAGGACTATGAAACTATGTTAAAAGTACTTAAGACCAACAAGAGAAAGAATTAAAGAATTGTAATCGTATCTTTGAGAATGGAACAGGATAATCCGCTTCAGCTGGTCGTTAATCCGGCAGTGGAGAAACATTTTCATATGATACGTTCAGCTGTTGAGAGGGTGGTGGTGGTAATGGTGGCGCGGTCTTTCGTTTTCTCTCTTCTATTCTTGGTAACGTTGTTGCTAGTGTTGTTGTTTAACCCCAGGCCTGATCCAGTAGACCTTCGATCAAAGATTTTTCCAGCTGTGACCATCCTATCTTTTATTAAAACACAGTCTATCTAGGACTACATTATCTCACGTACAATATAGTAGCTTGTATTAGTGGCTATAGATTTTATTGTTTACCCACAGGTCAGTCCTAATCCAGCAAACCTTTGATCAAAGACGTTCCAGCTGTGACCACCCCATCATTTATTCAGCCATAGTGTATCTCGGACTACATTATCTAATGTACAGCATAGCAGCTAGTATCAGTGACTATAATTGTTTTTGTTGTTGTTCTTGATGTCCAAAGACGTTCTATCTGTGACCATCCCACCTTTAATTCAGATAATGGATCCCTTATGAATTTTTAGTTATCGTGTGAAAATTCAGATGTGGAGAGAGTCTCTTCGCTTAATGGTACAGAGCACTTAGCTGAAAATGGATAGGTGCAGGGTTCGATTCTTTGCAGAGGCTTGCTAGCCACTTTTGGCGCAGGCGTGGCTGTGTAGTAAGACGCTTGCTTCTCAGCCACATGGCTCCGGGTTCAGTCCCACTGCGTGGCACCTTGGCTAAGGGTCTTCTACTATAACCTCGGACCAACCAAAGCCTTTTGAGTGAAACTGAAAGAAGCATGTCATATATATATATATATATATATATATATATATGTGTGTGTATGTGTGTGTGTGTGTGTGTGTGTGTGTGTATGT
>NC_069009.1:6698147-6700690 GCF_001194135.2 Octopus bimaculoides
TGGGACAAGAACGCAAAACATCCAGACAGATGATACAAAAACACAAGGACGGGTCATTCGGAGTTTTCTATCCTCAGTCGAGTTCCAGCTTATCTTTGTAATTTCGGCTGGTTATACTCGAGATTGCTCCAATCTGGCCAGCCCCAAGGAAAAGATAAGCTAAGACCATTAGCTTCCTTGGAAGAAAGCAGCGAACGTATACGAAAACAAGGACGGAAAAAAACGGAGAAATGTTACACAAATACAAATGCAATTAACAGGACATAATAACAGGTGTCTTTCGACTAAGGACGAATTAAATTAAGCTGGCGTGTGTGGAAGTAAAGCCTTACGGCAGGGACATAAGATTTGACAGGCACAGGAAGGAATATAGATGTTGCACGGATGGTAGTCGAACCCAGATAGGTAAGGCTTGGCCGAACACCGGTCACGTGGGGGAGAGGTAGAGGCAGAGGGATAAAAGAATTAAGGAGGGACGAGAAAAAATGAAAGGGATAGAGTGAAATTAAAGTAAGCACGAAGAGAAGGCCAGGAAGTATGAGAGAGGGGGAACGAAACAACGAAGAGTGGAATGAACGAAGTAAGTGTAAAAGGGCTGATAGAAAGAATGAAAGAATGGAAAGCATAATAGAGTCGTACAAAATTTAGATATATATACACTTACATATAAGAGACCAAAGTGTACGTACGCCGCTATATTTTTATATATATTAAAAAGACAAAAATGGGACAAGAGCGCAAAACATCCAGATAGTTAGGTGATACAAAAAAGGGACGGCGAAACATCCAGACAGAGGATACAAAGAAAACAAGGACGGGTCATTTGGAGTTTCCTTTCCTCAGTCGAGTTCCAGATTATCTTTGCAATTTCGGTTGGTTATACTCAAGATTACTCCAATCTGGCCAGCCCCAAGGAGAAACTAAACTAAGAGCATCAGATTCCTTATATATACATACGTATATATATATGACGTGTTTCTTTCAGTTTCCGTCCACCAAAATTCATTCAGAAGGCTTTAGTCGGCCTAAAGTTATAGCAGAAGATACTTACCCAAGGTGCCACGCAGTGGGACTCAACCCAAAATCATGTGGCTGGGAAGCAAGCTTCTTACCACACAGCCACGCCTATATGCATGTATCTATATTTGTGTGTGTGTGTGTGTGTCTGTGTCTGTGTCTGCGTGTGTGTGTGTCTGTGTGTGTGTGTGCGTGTGTGTGTGTATGTGTGTGTGTGTGTGTGCATTTTATGGCGTGACTGTGTGGTAAAAAAAGCTTGCTTCCCAATCGTATGATTGCAGGTTTAATCCTCTGCGTGAAACCTTGGGCAAGTATCTTATATTATAGTATGGGACTGACCAAAGCCTTGTGAGTGGATTTAGTAGACGGAAACTAACAGAAGCCTGTCGTATGTGTGTGTGTGTTTGTGTGTATGTATATATGTGTGTGCGTGGCAACCGATATTGATATGCTCATGTCTCCGTAACTTATCAGTTCGGCCATAGAAATCAATAGAATAAGTACTAAGCTTCAAAATAATCAAGTCCTGGGATCGATTCATTCAGTTCTTCGGGATGGTGCTTCAGCATGGCCGCAGTCTAAGCACGCAAACAGAACACTATACACACACCAACACACTCACAACACACACATTTACATTCGTAATTGCATACAAATATTAGGCTGTCTGTCTGTATCTATCTATCTATCTATCTATCTATCTATCTATCTATTTATCTCTCTCTCTCTCTCTCTCTCTCTCTCTCTCTCTCTCTCCATCTCTCTATCTATCTATCTATCTCCCTATCCATCTAGCTATCCATCCATGTTTCTATTCATCTCTCTCTCTATCAATTTATTTATTTATCTATCTGTCTGTCTGTCTGTCCATCTCTCTATGTCTATCTGTCTGTCTGTCTGTCTGTCTGTCCATCTCTTTATGTCTATCTATCTATCTTTCTTTCAGTTTATTTGCATGTCTCTCTAATTCTATTTATATTATCTCTCCCTATATAGGTGTGTGTGTGTGTGTGTGTCTGTATGTCTGTGTGTGTCTGTATGTGTGTGTGTGAGAGAGAGAGAGAGAGAGAGAGGGGGGAGAGTATGTGTGTGTGTGTGTGTGTGTGTGTACGAATACATATTGTTCTGTCAGTGAGTAACCGAGATGCTTTGTCCAGGGTAGGTAACTGTAAATATATATCCGGGCATAATCTTCAAAGAACTACAGAGGTACGTCAAGGCATGTGGCTGGATTTGCGCTTGTGCTTGCTTGCTTGTGTGTGTGTGTGTGTGTGCGTGTGCGTGTATAAGTTTGTAAGAAGATATATCTATATATACATATTTATATATAGATACATGCGATGTGTATATACATCCATTCATCCATCCATACATACATATACTGCTGAATAAATATATACGTTAAAAGGAATGTCTATATGTATATATACACATATATATATATATATTATTGTATAAGTAATTATATATATGCATATATGTGTGTACAAACATACACACGTGCGTATATATATATATATATATAT
>NC_069009.1:6702191-6703105 GCF_001194135.2 Octopus bimaculoides
TGTGTGTGTGTGTGTGTGTGTGTGTGTGTGTGTGTGTGTGTGTGTGTGTGTGTGTGTGTGTGTCTGAGTGTGTTTGTCCCCCACCACTATGACAACCGGTGTTGATGTATTTACGTCCCCATCAAGTAGCAGTGTGGAAAAAACGAGACCGATAGAATAAGTACTGATCGATTTATTCGATTAAAAATCCCCCCAAGGCGGTACCCCCACATGGCCGTAGTCTAATGACTGAAACAGATAAAAGATACATACATACATAATGTTAAACTGTCGTATGTCCAAATCTGGCCAAATGCGCTTTTCTCAATATTTACTTTTGCTAGCAATAGCCGGTTCTTTTGGTCAAACTATCGTATCTCCAGCTGCTTCAGATGTCAAGATATCAAACATTGTCAAAGTGTAGGACAATAGTTTTGCTATGAAATGGTGGAAATATTTTTTCGTTTTGGACTTACGATACTTTTGCATAATAGCAACCATATATATATATATTTGTTTACTTGTTTGTCAGTTGACTGCGGCCTTACTGGAGCATCTCCTTGAAGGGTTTTAGTCGAACAAACAGGACTTATTCTATGAGTGGTTTTTGCCGAACCGCTAGTTACGGGTACGTAAGTACACCAACACCAGTTGTCACGGAGTGAAAGGGGAACAAACATAACCCCCCCACACACACACACATATATATATACATATATACACATACACGACAGGCTTCTTTCAGTTTCCGTCTACTAAATCCACTCACAAGTCCTTAGTCGTTCCGAGGTTATAGTAGAAGACACTTGCCCTAGGTGCCACGCAGTAGGATTGAGCCCAGACCCATGTGATTGGGAAACAAGCTCCTTACCATACAGCCACGCCTATGCCTATATATATATATGTATGTATGTATGTATTTCAGTGTTACCTGG
>NC_069009.1:6703788-6706162 GCF_001194135.2 Octopus bimaculoides
AGTACTAGGCTTCCAAAGAATAAGACCTGGGGTCGATTAGCTCGACTAAAGGCGCTGCTCCAGCATGGCCGCAGTTAAATGACTGAAACAAGTAAAAGAGTAAAAGAGTAAAAGAGTATATATATATACGTATAAGAAGGGATGACCACTAAGTGGACATCCGATATGCTAAAAAGAGATCATCCACGATCTAACCACAAAGAAAGGTGTTTGCTGAATTTTTTCTAGAGAACATTATTTTCTTTGTGGTTAGATCGTGGATGATCTCTTTCTAGCGTATCAGATGTCCACTTAGTGGCCATCCCTTCTTATACGCTTGTAATACAATTTTTCTAAATTTTCAGATTAACACCCGTACGATTTTCACTAGGGTGTTAGGGTTAGGGTTTTAGGGTCAGTGTTACGGTTAGGGTTAGGATTAGTGTTATGGTTACGGTTAGGGACGGAATTCCCTAACCCTAACCCTAAAACTCTAACCCGAACCCTAAAACCCTAACCGTTACCCTAACTGTAAC
The DNA here is from genome assembly GCF_001194135.2 of Octopus bimaculoides. Taxonomy (NCBI): domain Eukaryota; kingdom Metazoa; phylum Mollusca; class Cephalopoda; order Octopoda; family Octopodidae; genus Octopus; species Octopus bimaculoides. Next base: position 6,704,304 of record NC_069009.1, read on the forward strand.
CCTAAACCCTAACCCTAAAACCCTAACCCTGACCCTAAAACCCTAACACCCTAGTGAAAATCGTGCGGATGTTAATCTGAAAATTTACCAAAATTTGTTCCTGAGATTTAAAGACGAAGCAAAAACTAAATTTTATTGGAAATTGTAGTCTTTTGAATACGAAAGAAATTTCTGTCAGACAGAATCAAGGGTATTTTGAGAATAAAAAACCTCTCCTCCCATAAAACAACCAGTTAAAATAACAGCCCGAATAATATGAGACATTATTGCAAATATGTGCTGTACGAGATATTCTCGAAGGGTTCTGTTATTTTTGCTGTTTTTGAGCAAGAGTGACACAGTTCTGAGCACGCAGTTACCATCAACTATGACTTTATAGAAAAGATATAAGCTAATAGGATTTTGTTCAATATTTCTCAATGAATTTGATAAGCTACTTTAACTTCTGTTTAAACTTTAGATGGCTTTTCGTGAAGAGGACGGTGATTGATAAGGGTTTGAATAATACCAATTTCCTCCTTAGAAATTTGTTTTTATAGCTTTATAAGAACTAAAAAGCAGAAATGAATATTTTTCAATGAATTTAATAAGCTATTTTACCTTCAGTAGGTAGCTTCTACGCGAACGGGTTCGAGACTCACAATTATATATAACACCAAAGACATTGTGGTTGAATAATAACCATTTCTTCCTAAGAAGATTGTCTTTCTAGCTTTATAAGTAGCAAAAAACAGAAATGAATATTTTGCATTGAATTTAATAAGATACCTCACCTTCCATGTTGACTTTACGCGTCTCCTTCGTGAAACAAAAGTGATGAAGATTCTAAGCAATTAGCAGACGGTATTTCATGACGTCTGCTCATAAATGGAAAAGGAATGCTTCGGTTGTTTCCGGATCGTTCCGGTTTAAACAGTGTTTGTCGAATACACATGTGTGTGCGCGTGTGGAAGTGTGGGGGAGACGAAGAAAGAAAGAAAGAAAGAAAGTGAGGGAGGGAGGGAGAGAGAGAGAGAGAGAGAGAGCTAGGAGACGGGAGTGAAAGACGAAGAAAGACGGGAAAAGATTGAGAAGTTGTGCACACGTGAGCCTCTGTGTGTGTGTGTAATGAACAGTATAATATGTGTGTGTGTGTGTGATGAACAGTATAATGCTTTAGTTACCATGCCTCTACCACTTCACTTAGTTATCTACCTCAATGCTCCTCCTCCTTCCACTCACGTCAATCCACCTCCTCCTCCTCCTCCTCCTTCGACTTACCAAAAGTAGCTCACGCGTCCATCGCAGTTTTATAAGTCATAGACTTTTTTCAGGGAGATTTAGCTGCTGTTTCTAGCTAGTCTAGCAACCATGTAGAGGTCTCCTTCGTTGGATCATTTGTCACACAGGTCCAGTTGATCCGATCAACGAAACATCCTTTCCGCGAAGTTAACGTGCAAGTGGCTGAGCACTCCACAGACACATGTTCCCTTAACGTAGTTCTCAGGGAGATTCAGTGTGACACGGAATGTGACAAGACTGGCCCCTTTGAAATACAATATGTACGTGTGTGTGTATGTTTGTGTATCTGTGTTTGTCCCTCCGACATCGCTTGACAACCGATGGTGGCGTGTTTACGTCCCCATAACATTAGCGGTTCGGCAATATAGACCGATAGAATAAGTACTAGGCTTCTGAAAAAAGAATAAGTCCTGGGGTCGATTTGCTCGACTAAAGGCGGTGCTCCAGCATGGCCGCAGTCAAATGACTGAAACAAGTAAAAGAGTAAAAGAGTATATATATATATATATATATATATATATATATATATACGTATATACATACATACATACATACATATATATATATATATATATATA
>NC_069009.1:6706467-6706767 GCF_001194135.2 Octopus bimaculoides
TATATATATATAAATGACAGGCTTCCCACAGTTTCCGTCTATCAAATTCATTCACAAAGCTTCGGTTGGCTTGAGGCTACAGAAGAAGACACTTGCCCAAGGTGCCATGCAGTGGGAATGAACCGGGAACCATGTGGTTGGGAAACAAACTTCTTGCCACACAGGCTCATACGTACAGCCGGGTGTTATGTGAGGGAGATTTGACTGCTATTTTTACCAGGTTTAGAAATCATGTAGAGGTGCCCCTGATTGGCTCATACATACATATGTACACACATAAGACAGTAGAGTGGGATTTGA
>NC_069009.1:6706777-6707310 GCF_001194135.2 Octopus bimaculoides
GTTTTGGCTGCTATTTTTACCAGGTTTAGAAATCATGTGGAGGTGCCCCTGATTGGCTCATACATACATATGTACACACATAAGACAGTAGAGTGGGATTTGAGGGAGGTTTGGCTGCTATTTCTACCAGGTTTAGAAATCATGTAGAGGGGCCCCTGATTGGCTCATACATACATATGTACACACATAAGACAGTAGGGTGGGATTTGAGGGAGTTTTGGCTGCTATTTCTACCAGGTTTAGAAATTATGTGGAGGTGCCCCTGATTGGCTCATACATACATATGTACACACATAAGACAGTAGGGTTGGATTTGAGGGAGTTTTGGCTGCTATTTCTACCAGGTCTAGCCACCATGTAAAGGTCTCCCTCATTGGTGATGTTATATTGTGACTTAAATGATTTGAGAGGTGTGTGTATATGATTGTATTGTGTGTGTGCGTGTGTGTGTGTGCGTGTGTGTGTGAGGGTTCGGAGTAGAGTGTGGTGGGCACGTCGGTGGAGTTAGGGTGGGACGATGGAATGAGGGTGGG
>NC_069009.1:6708068-6709592 GCF_001194135.2 Octopus bimaculoides
GTAGTAGTAGTAGTGGTGGTGGTGGTGGTGGTAGTAGTAGTAGTAGTAGTGGTGGTGGTGGTGGTGGTAGTAGTAGTAGTAGTAGTAGTAGTGATAGTGGTGGTGGTAGTAGAGGCGGTAGTAAATGTAGTTGGACAGGTACCGTTCGTTGAGTGGTAGTGACGACACTGTACGGCATATAATGTATATGTGGTAGTAGTAACCACTGATTAATACGTGGCGTATGTAACAACAGTATAGGCAGCAGTGGCAGCATGACGTAGTACCAATGATTGTGGTGGTGGTAGTACTGGTAGTAGTATTATAGATAGTTGTGGTGTTGGTTGTAACAGTAGCGGTTGCAATTGCAGTGGTGATTGTAGAGGTTGTTGCGGTTGTTGTTCTTTAGTAGTCCGACAGGTGTTGTTCTTTCCATCCACAGCGTTCCAACCGTGACCATTCCAACGGCTGTACTATCCAATACGTCTTGCATTATTTAAGAAAGTTGCTGTGTGAATCTGAGGGTTATTTGGCTGCTATTTCTGTTAGGACAAGTAACCATGTAGAGGCATCCTGGGTTGTGGGCGTTGCTGTTATTTAGCCCCTGGTTAGTCTTAATGCAGTAAACCAAACGATCAAAGACGCTCCAGCCATGACCATCCCATCTTTTACTCAGACATAGTGTATCTAGGATAACATTATCTAATGTGTAGTGGTTAGTGTTAGTGGCTATAGCTGTTGTTGGTGTTGTTGTTTAACCCCAGGTCAGTGCTGATCCAGCAGACCTATGATCAAAGATGTTCCAGCTGTGACCATCCTATCTTTTATTCAGGCATTGTCTATCTAGGACTACAATATCTAATGTACTGTATAGCAGATAGTGGCTATAATTGTTATTTAGCCCTAGGTCAGTCCTGATCAAAGATGTCCCAGTTATGACTATCCTATGTATCATTCAGCCATAGTGTATCTAGGACTACAATATTTAATGTGTTGTATAATGATTAGCATTGGTGTTTATAGTTGTTATTGTTGTTCAGCCCTAGGTCAGTCCTGATCCAGACAGACCTCTAATCAAAGCTGTTCCAGCTGTGACCATCCCATCTTTTATTCAGGCATAGCATATCTAGGACTACATTATCCAATGTACAGTATAGTAGATAGTATTATTAGCTCTCTTAGTTGCTGTTTAGCCCAAGGTCAGTCCTGATCCCATAGACCTATGATCAAAGATGTGATGGTGTTGACGATTGAGGTGGTGGTTGTAGTGTTGATGGTAGTGCCATGGTAGTTAGTGATGCTTGTACAGGTTGTGGTATAAAACGGTAGTGGAGATAGTAGTGGTAGTGGTGGAGGTGGTTGTTATGATGGTGGACTGGGTTCTAGTTTAGTTGGCATGTGTGATGGTGGTTGTGGTGATGGTTAGGTTAGTGGTGGTGGTGGTGGTTGTAATAATGTCCTTTGTAGTTAGTGACAGTGTCAGTGGTGGTGGTTGTGGTAATGGTGTTGATGGTGGTGATGGTGATACTAGTGATGGTGGTGGTG
>NC_069009.1:6710492-6710881 GCF_001194135.2 Octopus bimaculoides
TGATGATGGTGTTGGTTGTAGTGGTGGTGGTGGTGATAGTTGTGGCAGTGGTGATGCTTATAGTGGTGGTAGTGATGATGGTGTTGGTTGTGGTGATGCTGGTGATGATGGTGTTGATGGTGGTGATGATGATGGTAATAGTTGTGGTGGTGGTGATGCTCATACTGGTGATGGTGATGATGGTTGTTGGTAGAGGTGGTGGTAGTGGTGGTGGTGGTTATGGTGGTGATGGTTGTGGTTGTGGCGGTAGTTATAATGCGCTTTGTAGTTAGGGGCATTGCCTGTGGTGCAGGCAATTGTTGAGGTGATAGTGGTAGTGATGATAGTGTTGGTAGTGGTGCTGGAAGTGGTGATGGTGGTGGTGGTGGTGGTGGTGGTGCCACCGTTCG
>NC_069009.1:6712188-6714535 GCF_001194135.2 Octopus bimaculoides
ACAATGTTTTGTCTTGGTATAAAAAGATGGGCTACAGCAAATATTCTGCTCAGTACCCCAGATTTGCTTGTCAGTTGTTTGACCTTAACCAGTTGAGCATGTCCCCTGGTGGCTGACGATATGTGCATCTCTGATCATGAGCAGAAGTAGTGGGGGAGCATCATAGCCATGTGTTGAGAGGAATTCTTTGGAGTTTGAATACTTTACCTTTGGAAACATGGGTGATTCATTCATCCTCCTTAAACATTCTACTCAACCTGAAGAAAATTTTAACTGGGCCCCATCTTCAAGGTTATGCACTGTTTATCTTGACTTGAGATCACCATGTTGTGAACATTTTATTGTGATGCATGTGCCTGGTGCACCCTTATCAAACGGGTAGTCATGATGGGTATACTGGGCTTTGTATATTTGTACCTTAGTGTCACTTTGATGACATTCACTGCTCTCTCACTCAATAATAATAATAATAATAATAATCATCATAATTATCATCATCATTGTTTAACGTCCGCTTTCCATGCTAGCATGGGTTGGACGATTTGACTGAGGACTAGTGAAACCGGATGGCTACACCAGGCTCCAATCTGATTTGGCAGAGTTTCTACAGCTGGTTGCCCTTCCTAACGCCAACCACTCTGAGAGTGCATCTCTGATTACGAGCAGAAGTAGTGATAATTATAATGATAATAATAATAATAATAATAATAATAATGATAATAACAACAACATCAACTCAGAGGGCGCAAACCTCTGCCAAAGGCAACATTCTCTCAACAATTATCTGGAGATGATTTTTAAAATGACAATATCTGAAATAAACTCGACTGCTCTCACAAATGAGAATACTAAAAATGGACCTGACAGCTCTCAAAAATTAAGTAAAAAGAACCAGAAAAATAATCCAGAATCCTTGTCCAGTACCTGATTGATCCCAATGGTAGTCATGGAATGTGAAGGTGGGCTGCATTTGTAATGCAGTGTGCGTGCGTGTGCCATCTGCTGTGGGAACAGGGACAGTTTTCTCTATGAAGGCCTTTTTTAGTCTATCCACTGATATAGTGTCTTTATGACCATTAAGGTCTATAATGAAAAATTTATCCATGCATGAAAGAAAACGGAAAGGATCTGCATACGGTGCTGTTAATGGAGGTTTAACAACACCGTTGCGCACAAAACCGTGGGTTTAAGAAGTAAAGCTTCCTTCAAGGCAGAGCTAGAAATGCAATTGTCAAATAGGTAAGAGGTTTTAAACAGGAGCAATATATTCAAAATTGGTAAAACTAAAAATTGTCGAGGATAAATTAAATTTATTATTGTTATTAAATATGTTAGTGTTATGTAATTTCTGAATGGTTTCACTGCCATTTGTTTATGTAGTTTGATTTCTTTATCCATCAGTTTCTACTAAGATAGAGACGCGAGTAAAATTGATTCTAGAGAAATGAAAATAAAACATAACTTACGTGGAAACCATGGAAATGAAAAGTGTCGCTGAAGAGGTCACAGATGCATGATAAAAGATTTCTGGATGATGGACATGAGGATGTTGAGAAAGTTCTTGCGGTTTTTAACCTTTAAATTCAGATGCACATATCTCGGCCCAAACAAATGGTTGTTCAAGAAGTTTCATAGCGGTGATGAGTCTTGAAGATGATAAGCTTAGTGGTCGGCCATCAGATGATGACAACGATCAACTAAGAGTCTTTGTTCAAGCCAATTCAGGCACAACTATTTGAGAGCTTGCTTCTGAATTAGACGTAATGTATACGACAATTTCCAACCATTTGAAAGAGATTGAAAAATGTTTGTCCATTCTTAAACTAAAACAGTCTCCAGTTTTTGTAGTGATGATGGTGGAGGATATCAACTCCTTACTTGTTTTTCTAAAATGCAACATAAATATTCAATAATATTGAGATCTGGGGACTGTAGTGGCCAGATAAGATGTTCAACTTCACTAGAATGCTTCTCATGCCATTCAGTAATGACTTTAGCTGAGTGAATTGGTGCATTATCATCCTGAAAGATTGCATTTCTCTCCGGAAACAGTTCTGCAACCATAGAATGAATTTGATTAGATAAAATGCTTAAATAGTCTTGACTATTAATTCTGCCATGAAGGGAAACCATTGGGCTGGTGGATTTCCAAGATATAGTCCCCTCCCCCCAGATCATCATAGATCTTCCTCCATGTTTAATAATTGGAAGAAAGCAGTCTGGGTCAAATGCTTCTTTTGGCTGTCCCTACATGTATACTTAGCCGGTGGTCAGAAATAAGGTAACAGATGACTTATCCGAGAAAATAACATTCTTCCACTGCCCTAGGGACCAATTCTGTAGGTTT
>NC_069009.1:6714545-6715006 GCF_001194135.2 Octopus bimaculoides
TAAGCAACACTAGTAACAAATCAAAAACCCTAAAAATAAACAAACTTTTGACAGTATTACAGATATCTCAAAATTATGATGCTATGATGCTAGGTGTTTCCATTATTTTGTCCAACCCTTGTGTATGTAGATAGCTAGCGAGCTAGATAGATAGATGCACACACACATACACACACGCACACACATTCAGAGAACATATATACACAAGGTTACCTGCCTACACATGTGAGTGAGGAAGCGCAATGATTAGGGGACTGAGAAAGGATAGGGAAAATATTGTAAGAAGTTGTAATGGTATCATAGTGGTGTGGAGTGGAGTTTCAAGTGTGGTAGTGGTGGTGGTGATGGCTGTTGTGACAGTGATGGTGATAGTGGTGGTGGTGATTGTGGTGGTGTTGTTGGTGGTGGTGTTGTTGTTGGTGTTGTTGGTAGTGGTGTTGGTGGTGGTGGTGGTGGTGGTG
>NC_069009.1:6715752-6716488 GCF_001194135.2 Octopus bimaculoides
AGTGTAAAGGAGTTTAAACCAATGATACGTGAATAAACAATCACGTTCACATTAACTTAATGAATGCATTTAGCCTTGGGCTTGAACTCTGGCAGAATGAAGAGAAGGAGGGTAGTGACACTCCAGCATGGGCAGAGAGACGATGCTGATGGAGAGGTCATGGCTATGGACCTGATGAAAATGTCTCCAAAACTTGGTTAGACATACAAAAATTAAATCCTACACACACACACGAAACAAAGCACACACACACACACACACACACATACATACACACACGTGCACACTGCAAAACACATGTGCACAGACAAACACCAAACCGTACAGACCTGCAAAACCAGACACACACATACACACAAGTACACACACACACGTGCATTCACACACGCACACATAAACATACACACATACATACAAGAACACAGAAACACAACACACACACACATATAAGCACAGAACACACATACACAAACACACACATAAGCACACAACATACAAACACACACACGCACATACGCACACAACCTCACATGCACACACAGCCACACATGCACACACACAGCCACACATGCACACAGCCACACATGTACACACACATGCACACACACAGCCACACATGTACACACACAGCCACACATGCACACACATGCACACACAGCCACACATGTACACACACAGCCACAAATGTACACACACATGCACACACACAGCCACACATGTACACACACAGCCACAC
>NC_069009.1:6717697-6720630 GCF_001194135.2 Octopus bimaculoides
ATATATATATATATATATATATATATATATACATATATATATATATATATGTATGTATATTATTATACGATGGGTTTATTTCAGTTTCTTTCAAATTCACTCAAAAGGCCACACAGTGGGGCCGAACCTGCACCATGTGTTTCTTACCACACAGCCACATTAGATAATGTAGTCCTAGATACACTATGTCTGAATAAAAGATGGGTTGGTCACAGCTGGAGCCTCGGTTGGATCAGGACTAACCAGGGACTAAGCAACAACCAACATAGCCATCAATATTAACTCCTATGCTATACATTGAATAATGTAGTCCTAGATACACTATGTCTGAATAAAAGATGGGTTGGTCACAACTGGACCCTCGGTTGGATCAGGACTGACCAGGGGCTAAACAACAGCAAACATAGCCATCAATATTAAATCCTATGCTATACATTGAATAATGTAGTCCTAGATACACTATGTCTGAATAAAAGATGGGTTGGTCACAACTGGAGCCTCGGTTGGATCAGGACTGACCAGGGGCTAAACAACAGCAAACATAGCCATCAATATTAACTACTATGCTATACATTGAATAATGTAGTCCTATGTCTGAATGAAACATGGATTGGTTGCAGCTGGGCCATCTTTGATCATAATTCTGCTGGATCAAGTCTGACCTGGGGCTAAACAACACCCGGCAGTAACAATACCGATAACAACAGCAGAATCAATGTGAACATCAACATCAACAACAATCATGCAGCTGTCATGCTTACCACTGTTTTATTAGTAATCTCTGGTGGGATGCACAGAGATGACGGAAGTCACCACCACCACCAGCAGCAACAATAACGCCACTAATGACAATAACAACTTAAAGCGCCATCTATAACTCTGTCCCCAACAACCACTACCGACTCACTCACCAAACCATCCGAAAACCACCAGCCAAATACTCTTATGTATAACGGAGATTGTCTGCTGCCAGCTAGATTTTCGAGCCGTCCTTTCCACCCTCGTGGATTCTGTTTGCTTTCCAGGTTTTTCTTTTCTTTTTTTTTTTTATTCAGGAAATGTCAAGTAGAAAATAATGTGGAATGGAATGGAATGGAATGCTTCTTGTGTCGTTTGATGTAGTGTTTTCGAGAGGAGAGGATAATGTTAGTCACAAGGAAAGCTGTGTGTGTGTGAGGGTGGGGTGTCGCGTGAGCTTTGATAATAATAATAATAATGATAACAATAATAATAATAATAACAAAATGGAGAAGAAGAAGAAGAAGAACAACAACAACAACAACAACAATAACAACAACAATAGCAATCATCATAATAATTTTTGCCACAGGCGCATAATGATAAGGACATTACAAAGGGGATAGTTTACAATTTGTGTCTAAGGTTACAGAAAAAATGAGGGGAAGAAAGGGAATAATAATAATGATAATAATAATGATAATAATAATAATAATGATGACGATAATAATAATAATAATAATAATAATAATAATAATAAGAAGAAGAAGAAGAAGAAGAAGAAGAAGAAGTAGAAGAATCCTTTCTATTGGAGGCACAAGGCCTCAAATTTGTGGGGAGGGGACTAGTTAATAACATCTACTCCAGTGCGTAACTGGTACTTATTCAATCGGCCCCGAAAGGATGAATGGCAAAGTCAACCTAGGCGGAATTTGAACTCAGAAATTAGCGGCAGACAAAATAACACAAAGCATTTACACTCTTTTACTCTTTTACTTGTTTCAGTCATTTGACTGCGGCCATGCTGGAGCACCGCCTTTAGTCGAGCAAATCGACCCCAGGACTTATTTTTTTGTTAGCCTAGTATTTATTCTCTCGGTCTCTTTTTGCCGAACCTCTAGGTTAAGGGGACGTAAGCACACCAGCAACGGTTGTCAAGCGATGGTGGGGGACAAACACAGACACACAAACGCACACACACACACACACACACACACACATATATATATATCTGTATTCCCGAGCGTCAAACTAATACATCCTTTTGTTGTTTACACTACCTGTCCTCGTGTGTTGTTTCTTTTCCTACATTCTCCCATAAATATATATATACATATATACGAGGGGCTTCTTTCAGTTTCCGTCTACCAAATCCACGCACAAGGCTTTGGTCGGCCCGAGGCTATAGTAGAAGCAGTGGGACTGAACCCGGAACCATGTGGTTGGTAAGCAAGCTACTTACCACACAGCCAATGGTTTCAAATTTTGGCACAGGGCCTGCAAGTTCAAAGGAGGGAGGAAGTCGATTGTATTGACCTCAGTACTCAAGTGGCACCTATTTTCTCGACCCCCACAAAAGGTTGAAATGCAAATTTGACCGGGGTGGAATTTGAACTCAGAAAGGAAGCATGGATGAAATGCCGCTAAGCATTTCGTACGGTGTTGCTAACAATTCTGCCAGCTCAAAGCCTTCAAATATTAATAATGATGATGATGATTTCAAAGTTTGGCACGAGGCCAGACTAATAATAATATTGATGATGGTGATGATGATGATGATGATGATGATGATGATGTGGATAACGATGTGCTTAAAAAAACACAGTCAGTAATGTAAACAAATATAAGGTAATATAACGAAGTCTACATTAAATAGAAAACTGCCGAAAGACTTCCTCAAAGAACCGTGTATCTGGCTTCTTTACAGAGCAATGACGACGACGATGATGATGATGATGATGATGATGATGAGGATGTTGATGATGATGATGATGATGACGATAACGATGATGATGACGATGGTGATGATGATGATGATGGTGATGATGATGTTGATGATGATGATAACGATGATGATGATGACGATAACGATGATGATGGTGATGATGATGGTGATGATGATGATGATGATGATGATGATGATGATGGTGATGATGATGATGGTGATGATGGTGATGATGATGATGATGATGATG
>NC_069009.1:6721902-6722868 GCF_001194135.2 Octopus bimaculoides
GCCCAGGTCAACTCTGCTTTTCATCCTTTCGAGATCGGTAAAACAAGGACCAGTTGGACACTGAGATTGATTAACCCCGCTCCCCTGAACTTCCTGGCCTTGTGCCAAAATTTGAAATCAAAGGAGTGTGTGGGCAAGTGAGCTGGCAGAATCATTAGCATACTGGCCAAAGTCGTTAGTGGTATTTTGTCCGTCTTTACGTTCTGAGTTCAAATCCCACTGAGGTCAACCTTGCCTTTCATCTTTTAGGGGTTGATAAAATAAGTACCAGTTGGATACTGGGGTTGATGTAATTGACTTAACTATTTCCTTGAACTCCTTGGCCCCGTGCCAAAATTTGAAGGAGTCTGGCTTAGTGGTCAAGGGTATTCAACTTACAGTTGTAAAGCTGTGAGTTCGATTCCTGGTGGCGCGTTGTGTCTTTGACAAAGGTTCTTTATTTCACATTGCTCCTGTCCACCCAACTGGCACATATGAGCAGCAACTGTTTTTCAAAGGGTCAGCCTTGTCACATTCTGTGTCTTGCTAAATTTCCCTAAGAACTACATTAAGTACACGTTTCTGTGGAGTACTCAGCCACTTGCACGTTAATTTCATGAGCAAGTTGTTCCATTGATCAAATCAACTGTTCTTGAGCAAGATACTCAGCATCACATTGCTTCAGTCAACTCAACTCGCTTAAAGGAGTTGAACCTGTAATTCAAAAGGGCCAATCTGGTTACATTCCTTGTCATGCTGAATCTCACAGAGAACTACATTAAGGGTACGCATTGTGTCTGTGGAGTACTCAGCCACTTACACGTTAATTTCATGAGCAGGCTGTTCTGTTTATCGGATCAACTGGCAACTTCACCATATGACCGACAGAATGCCAGTGTCATTGAGCAAGATACTTTATCTCATGTTGCTCCGGTCTACTCAACCGGCAAAATTGAGTTGTACCTGTAATTCAAAAGGGCCAAGCTT
>NC_069009.1:6722968-6725912 GCF_001194135.2 Octopus bimaculoides
ATGTATATGTGTCATGTAGGAATTGGAGAGTAATGCGATAATTCGAGAGTTTTTAGGAGAGCGATACATATATATTAATGATAATTATTAAATCAAGCAAACCTCCGCATCCAATCACGTAGATACATATGCTCATACGTGCGTGTGTGTGGAGGGGGTGTATTTGTGTCTGTATATATATATATATATATATATATGTATGTGTATGTATATAGATATAAGCATCTACACACATACATAGACATACATAGATATGCATCAGGTATATATACATATACACAAATGTATATATATAAACACAGATGTTCATATATGTATACATGCTATGAAACATATATATATATATATATATATATATATAGAAAGATAGATAGATATATAGTGCGTGTGTGTATTTACGTATACATATATGTATGCATGTATGTATGTATGTATGTATGTATTCATACATATTTCTCAATCACAAGTAAATTTGATTATTATACCCCAAATCTGTCACAAATCGTTAAAGTCAGACCATCTCCAGGATACACCGCTCAATGAGTTTCTATTTGGCTCCGAACGTTACACAAAATCGCACGTACAAAAGTACGTCAGTATGCGTGTGTGGCTCTGTGTGTGTGTGTGCGTGTGTGCGTGTCTGTGTTTGTGTGTCTGTGTTTGTGTGTGTATACATATACATTATATGTATGCATAAATACATGCATTCATTTAGACGTACAAACATCCACATTTATGTTCATACACACAAATATATGTATAAGTATGTTTGTAAATATATATATATATATATGCATCTGAAATTCGTGTGTTCACACCGTCTAAGGATTTAAACCCATTCACAGCTATATACATCCCGCATATATTACACATCTAACATACATATAGATAATGAATTGAACATACAATTGTGTAAATAATGCACACACATTCGCGTGCGTTTATGCACACACACACACAAAGGCATGTAACTATGTATAGTTCGTTGCCAGAAATGACAATGTATGATGACACGTAATGGACAAAATTATATTATTCCTCTTCGTGTGTGTGTGTGTGTGTGTGTCTGTGTACGTTTGTGTGTGCGTGTGTCTGTGTACGTTTGTGTGTGTATGTATGTATATATATATATACATAGATAATTTAGTATTAAGGCACATTAACCTAGGTACATTAACACGTAGGTCGCCAGAAATGGTTAGGTATGATAACAGATTTCTTAGTGAGGTAAAGAACAATTGAACATATAACGTGTTTGTAGAATACTAGAGATATGTAAGGACCAGTTCCAATTTAAACCGTAGATTGGACTCTGGGGTTGGCTCTAGGTGTGAGATAGGTATAAAAGTAGAATGATATAATTTATGAGTACATCAATAAAATTCTCCCGAAACCGCTGTCGTAAATTTTAAACGCCATCTGTTCTCTTTGTGTGCGTGTGCGTATGTGTATGTGTGTGTGTGTGTGTGTGTGTGTGTGTGTGTGATGGATTCTCTTGTCGTGAATGATGAATGAGGGTTCAGTGAAATAAAGCGTTAATCATGTTGTATGAATACGAATGTGTCTCTTCTGGCCTGTTGGTGCCTTGGAAACCTTTCGGCAAATGGAACAAGCTGAGGACTCAGTTTGTCTGAGTGCTTGTCGATCATTTACTATGTGATTTATTGAGTGGACAGCAAGGCCTGCTTTGTTTCGTGCCCACCAAAACCATAATGTCAGGTGAGGTTTCCATTTTAAGGAGCAGTATTTTGTCAGTGTGCCTTCATGCTTGCACGAAGTTGGTCTCATTATGAAATCCAGTTAAAATACATCATTTCATTTGGAAAATAGAAATTAATTTCAATGAGTATTACTTACTCGGATATAGTCCAACCCTTTGTCAGCTATTTTTGGCTCCATGCGATGTCTTTATTTCCGATGTTTTTGCATAAATTTCGGAGCAGTGTTTTATCGCTCTCACATGTTAAACGTCCCCGGTGTATCTTATTATAAATTATTATTATTATTATTATTACTATCATTATTATTATTATTATTGCTATTATTAAATCAATAAAAGGATATACATACACACACATTACATACATACACGCGTAAATATACACAGATGCAGTCAACATCATGGTGTTTGGAGTGATCACCAGTGATTGCGACGTTATGCCTCCATTCATCTTCCCACACGGCCTCAAACTCAACACGGAGGCCTACATCAAGTGCCGGGAGGAGGTATTGCTGTCCTGAATCAAGAAAGTGACTGCTGGAAAACCCTATGTCTGGCAACAGGACTCTGCAGCATGCCACACAAGCAGGAGAACCCAGTCATGGTTGTCAGACAATTTCTGAGAGCACTTCACCCCTAACATCTGGCCACCTAACTCCCCAGACTGCAACTCCTTTGATTATTTTGTGTGGGGCTCAGTTGAGCAAGAAACTAACAAAACTCCCTGTAACACCAAAGATGAAGTGAGGGCAATGATTATAGCAGCATTCACCAACTTAAAGAAGGAGACCGCCCAGAGGAGTTGTAGGAGATTACGAAGTCATCTGTAGGTCGTGGTTGAAGCCAATGGCGATTTTACTGAATAAATTTATTTTTTTAGTATTTCGAGATATTTTTATGTAATTTTGGTAAATATATCTGTTGAAATGAGATGTCAGTGTTATTTTCATTTTTGCGTAATTTAGACGACAGTTTATTCACCGCACCCTGTAAATATATAGATATATACATGCAACCATACATATATACATCAATGTGTACACATATAGAATCACACATTTATAAATAACACATACATACATATATACGCACATACATGTATTACATATTTTAAATACATACATACAAGCATATACATAATATATACATAATATATACACACATACATGATGCATACATACACGTGTGTGTGTGTGTGTGTGTGTGTGTGTGTGTGTGTGTGTG
>NC_069009.1:6728285-6729013 GCF_001194135.2 Octopus bimaculoides
TATATATATATATATATATATATATATATATATATATATATGTATGTATGTATATGTATAGGTATGTGTGTGTACATGTACACTTATGTGCACATACGCACACGCATATATACGTATACTCTCGTACATCCACACATACATGCACGTATATATGCATACGTGTGCACACATACACAGCCGCGCGCGCACACATCTACACAATCGTATTTATTTTGTATACACATGCAGAAATACACACAGACACATCTACGTCTAAGTGCATATGTGCGCAAACTTATAACCATAGTGATATGTCACACCTCCCCTTCCTACTTCCTCTCCAACCGACCGATTTCTTGTCCACCACACGGTCGATTTCCTGTTCACCATGCGGTATTTTCTAATTGTTGTCGCTGAAATACCAACATCAAAATGTGGCACCTCTTCACCTTTCTCGACCAATCGCAGTCCATCTGCTGGTAATAACATCTGACTTTCTCCAACTGATTTCTCATTCAAATTTCCAATGGCTGAGGATAACAATCTTACGCTTTGAAACTTGAAGTACTATAAAATTTGAATCAAACTATTTTGATCCATACATGTAACTCCCAATAAATGTGTTGAGTGCCCTTCTTCCGCTTGTCCACTTACTCGTGTATACATACATACATACATACATACATACATGTATGTATGTATGTATGCATGTATGCATGTATGTAAGTACATACATACATACATACGTA
>NC_069009.1:6730337-6731958 GCF_001194135.2 Octopus bimaculoides
TCTCTTTTTTTTTTTGTGTGTGTGTACCGAAAAAATGTCACGTATTGTTGTTAGATATGTAGTAGAAAGAAAACGGACAAAATTGGTCTGGGCGGTGGGTGGCAGTGGAATGACGATCCATAAATTTAAAAAAAATCCTTATGTAAACGGAAAATGTCCAACTTATGACAGCGTATTATTCCGAATACCCGGCAACGATGGGATACTCAACTAGTGTGTGTGTGTATGTGTGTGTTTGTATGTGTGTGTGTGTGTTGTAAAAGGGAATGAAAAATCCACGCAGATATCAATAAAGCACTTAGTATTAAATGAGCTTGGTCAATCATATGCAATTTATTATATATGTATGTATATACATGTATGCGTATATGTAAATGCATATCAAAAGAGAGTGGGGGCGCAATGGCCCAGTGGTTGGGGCAGCGGACTCGCGGTCATAGGATCGCGGTTTCGATTCCCTGACCGGGCGTTGTGAATGTTTATTGAGCGAAAACACCTAAAAAGCTCCACGAGGCTCCGGCAGGGGATGGTGGCGAACCCTGCTGTACTCTTCCACCACAACTTTCTCTCACTCTTACTTCCTGTTTCTGTTGTGCCTGTAATTCAAAGGGACCAGCCTTGTCACACTCTGTGTCACGCTGAATCTCCCCGAGAACTACGATAAGGGTACACGTGTCTGTGGAGTGCTCAGCCACTTGCACGTTAATTTCACGAGCAGGCTGTTCCGTTGATCGGATCAACTGGAACCCTCGACGTCGTAAGCGACGGAGTGCCAACACACACACAACAATGTATATACATGCATGCGTATATGTATATGCGTATCAAAAGAGAAGAATAAAAATGAATTAGTATATTTCAAATTCCCTGTTAAATTCTACGCGTTTCATCACACGAGAAGAGCTGCAAAGATACACATGTAGAAAAAAACATATAAGCATTTCTATCGTAATTCTTCAAACTACTTTTGAATCTTAGTGAGAAGAATTACGGATAGGTGATCCTACACAAGTTTTTCTAGATGTGTACCTTTGTAACTCCTATCCTGTAACAAAACACGTGCAACATAGAATTAAAAATATGCCGAAACATTTTTTTTTCTGTTATCTGATTTGATATATAATTACTTGGCAAATTGAATTCACGTAAAAACTTTCTGTCGCTTTGTGTATCACGTTTGAAATAAAACATCTATATACTTGTATTTAATTACTACGACCAGATGTAGTTCATGTGCACACATCTTCAGTTATAAGTCCTTATATACACAATCTGCGCGCGCACAAGCACACGCACATGTACACACACACCCATATATACAGTGTGTGTGTTGGTTGTGTGTGTATAGGTGCAGGAGTGGCTGTGTGGTAAGAAGTTTGCTTCCTGACCACATGATTCCAGGTTCAGTCCCAATGTGCGGCACCTTGGGCAAGTGTCTTCTACTATAGCCACGGGTTGACCAATGCCTTGTGAATGGATTTGGTAGACGGAAACTGAAAAAAAGCCCGTCGTATATATATATATATATATATATATATATATATATTTATTTATTTATTTATGCACGTGTGTGTATGTGTGCTTGTTACCCTGAAATTGCTTCATAATAGATGCTGGTGCC
>NC_069009.1:6732402-6732999 GCF_001194135.2 Octopus bimaculoides
TATATATATATATATGTTTGTGTGTCTGTAGTTCGGCAAAAGAGACCGACAGAATATGTACTAGGCTTACAAAGAATAAGTCCTGGGGTCGATTTGCTCGACTTAAGGGGGTGCTCCAGCATGACCGCAGTCAACTGACTGAAACAAGAGAAAGAGTAAAGAGTAAGAGTAACTACGTATCCCAATCCTTCGCTTAAGCTTAGTGCGACTAACAACTTGGTGTAGAACTCAATACATGTATGCTCCAAAACACAATATTAAATGAGTATAGAGCGGTAATAAGAACAAAGAAACGACACTGGAAAAACGATGGTTTTGTTATGAGCTTCATTAGCTTACAGCTGATTCAGTGTCTGGCAAAGATCCTCTAGATTCATCGGTGCCTCGAAAACGAAGCGTATGTTCTTGGGCAAAAAGTTTATATTCTTGTATTCTTTTTTACTTGTTTCAGTCATTTGACTGCGGCCATGCTGGAGCACCGCCTTTAGTCGAACAAACCGAGCCCCTGGACTTAACACTTTGTAAGCCTATCGGTTCTCTTTCGCCGAACTGCTAATTTACAGAAACACACCAACACCGGTTAAGTCACGGTTGGGG
>NC_069009.1:6733009-6735508 GCF_001194135.2 Octopus bimaculoides
TATATATATACATACATACATATATATACACACACGAACACACATTCAACGGGCTTCTTTCAGTATCCTTCTACTAAATCCACTCACAAGGCTTTGTTCGGCACGAGGCTATAGCAGAAGATACTTGCCCAAGGTGTCACGCAGTAGGACTGAGCCCAGAACCATGTGGTTGGTAAGGAAGCTTCTTACCACACATCCACGCCTACGCTTATACATATATTTTTTATCTTCTTACTGGTTTAAGTCCTTAGACTGCGGCCTCGCTGGAGCACCGACTAGAATTATTTTTGTCACATGAATCGATACTGGTACTTATTCTATCGTCACTTTTGCCAAACCGCTAAGTAATGGGGACGTAAACACACCCCTGTCACATTTCCACCATCTCCTCTCCCTTCGCCTCTCTCTTCTCACATTTTCCACTCTCTTCCCCACTCTCCTGCTTTCTCTCCCCCTCTCTCAATATTTCTTCTCATGCAAGTCACTTGGTGACCTCTCTGGTGCTGGTGCCACATAAAAGGAACCACCCAATACTCTCTGTAAAGTGGTTGGCGTTTGGAAAGAGGAACCAGCTGTAGAGACAATACCAAAAAAAGGCAAAAGGGCTTCGGTCTAGTCTTCTGACTTGCCAGATTCTGTAGAACCGTCCAACCCATGCCAGCGTGGAAAACGGACCTTAAATAATGACGACGACGACAACGATGATGATGATGATGATGATGATGATGATGATGATGATGATGATGGTGATGATTACGATACGTGTGTAACTAACGCATGCTGAAATATAATTATTTAATTACCGCCACAAAAAAAAATAAAAAAAGGAACTCACGAAGGAACACACAAACTCGACCTCTTTCTCTCTCTCTCTCTCTCTCTCTCTCACACACACACATACGCGCGCACACATTCATACATACACACATACACACGCGCGCAAACACGCACATACGCACGCACACACATACACACATACACACCCATACATACACATACACACGCACACATACATTCACACACTCATGGACACACATGCACACACATATAAATGTACACACACACATACGCATGCACATACACACATGCACATGCACAAACACACATACACACATGCACAAACACACATACACGTGCACATACACACACACAAACACACACACATGCACAAACACACACACACACGCACATACACATACACAAACACACATGCACAAACACACATACACACGCACATACACACATGCACAAACACACACATGCACATACACACGCATATACACACACGTACACAAACATACACAAGCATATACACATACACACACACATATTCACACACACATGCACACCTACACATAAACACACATGCACAAACACACACATACACACGTACATACACATGCACACAAACACACATGCACAGACACACATACACATGCACACGCATATACACACATGTACACAAACATACACATGTATATACACATACACACACACATGCATATACACACGCACACACACATATATTTGTTAATATTTGCGATTGAAGAGAAATGTAAACTGAAGCGTCGCACATGACACATATTGTTCGACGCACTCATAAAAAAAATGCACAGGAAACGAAAAATACTATTACATACATATAAATACAAATATACAATCTACAACGCGCACTTACACACACAGACACACAGACAAACACATACACACATATACACATACATATATACATATATATATATACATATATACATATACATATATACATATATACATATACATATATACATATATACATATATATATATATATATACATACATATATATATATATACACATATATACATATATACATATGCACACATATACACATATATACATATATACACACACGCACATTACAAAAGCAGTGCAATATATACATACACATATATACACTCAAACGCACAAACATAAATTTAAATATACAGTCAGCAACACACACACACACGGCGGGATACTTCCACATACACACTCACACTCAATCACACACACACACACACGCAAATATAAGCACAACAACCAACAACACACACACACACACACGTACGCTCACACATACACACAGTGTATAAATAAAGTATTAAAAAAACACCCTCTAAATGAAATACATAATACAAGGTCTGAAGCGGAAAGTGTGCAAGAAGGGATAAGATTAAGGGGGATTAACAAGCAAGGGAAATGGGACGGGGGCTGTGGGGGAGGGTGGCAGGGCAAGGATGAGAGATTCTAAAACCATCATTATCGAGTGTTCAGGTCGCTGTGACGCAATAAAAACCTCGTTCCATGTCTAATGTTTTTACGACAATTAAAGCTACCAAACGCCACTAGGACTGGTTATTATCATCATCATCATCATCATCATCATCATCATCATCATCATCATCATCATCATTATTATTATTATTATTATTATTATTATTATTATTATTATCATTAAGGCAGAGAGCTGGCAGAAT
>NC_069009.1:6735933-6738009 GCF_001194135.2 Octopus bimaculoides
ATTATTATTATTATTATTCAGTAGTTTTATTTTTATAGCGTGCTTTCACTTCACTACCGAGCGCAGCTCTGTGTGCCTTGGGTATGTGCTGTGGTTTGCTGTGGTGCTCTTATTTTCACTGTATTGAAAGTGTTTTGTGTAGGATGTGTGCAGTGCCCAGTAGTCCAATTTTCTGTATGTTATATATATTTGTTAGTCCTGGTGTTTTTGTTATGTATTTGTCTGAATATTTTTTTATCGTTCCTAATGCGCCCACTATGATAGGAATTGTTTCTATTTTTAGACTCCACATTCGAGTTACCTCTATTTCCAGATCTTTGTATTTTGAAAGTTTCTCCGTTTCTTTTAGAGAAGCATTATCATCTGTTGGTATTGATACATGGATTAGAAAGCAATTTTTCTTCGTGATCTGCGACAACTATATCCGGCCTATTGGCTTTAATTTCTTTGTGTGTATTGGCATATGCCAGAGTATGGTTGCTTTGTCATTTTCTGAGACCTTTTCTGGATTGTGCCAATACCATCTTTGTTTTATTCCATAGTGTTAGCATAGCTTCCAATGTATATAGGTCTCAACTCTATCATATCTGTGAATATATTCCTTCTTAACCAGGACTGAGCAGCCAGAGACAATATGATTTATTGTTTCTTCTCCATCTCCCCACATTCAGCAGTTACTTGTATTTCTTTTCATTCCGTGTGTTTTGGTAATTTCTCGTGGGGAGGCTTTGGTCTTGCGCTGTAATTAAAAATCCTTCAGTCTCTGCTTTGAGTCCTGAGCTTCTCAGCCATTGTTGGGATTTTGCTTTGTCTATTTCTTTTCTGCTTAGTTTAACCCAGTATTTGCTATGAAGGGACTTTTCTTGCCATCGTTTTATCATGATCCGTTGCTGTATTTTGTGATTATTGGCGCTACCTTGTTCATGGCCAGTGTTTCTAGGATCCATGTGTGGGGAATACTATCAAAAGCCTTTCGGTAATCCATCCAGACCATACTTAGACCATTCTTCTTTTTGCGGCTGTCTTCAGACATGGCTTTATTGACCAGTAACTGATCTTTACAGACAGCTGAGCCCTTGCAGCATTCCTTCTGCTCTTCTGGAAACAGGTTGTTTTCTTTCAGATGCTTGCTCATTCTCTGCGATATTGTTGCAGTAAAGGCTTTGTAAATTGTAGGGAGACAAATTATCGGTCTGTAATTTCGTGGGTTATCATCACCACCACCACCACCATCATCATCGTCGTCATAATTATTATTATTATTATTATATTTTAAAAAGGATTGACGTAACTCTTCACGAAGGTAAATAGTCAAGACGAAGAGTGCGATTCGATTGTATAGATGTTTTATTCTTTGAACAATATTTCGACAGAACGTCTGTCTTTCTCAAGTTCAAAACAAAAAATGATTGAAAATTCGAAATTGACTATTATTATTATCATCATCATCA
The DNA here is from genome assembly GCF_001194135.2 of Octopus bimaculoides. Lineage (NCBI taxonomy): Eukaryota > Metazoa > Mollusca > Cephalopoda > Octopoda > Octopodidae > Octopus > Octopus bimaculoides. The sequence continues at coordinate 6,737,385 of NC_069009.1, forward strand.
TCATCATCATCATCATCATCATCATTATTATTATTATTATTATTATTATTATTATTATTGCGGTGAGCTGGCAGAATCGTTAGCACGTTGGGCAAAATGCTTAGCAGTATTTCGTCCGTCCTTGCGTTCTGAGTTCAAATTCCGCCGAAGTCGACTTTGCCTTTCATCCTGTCGGGGTCGATAAATTAAGTACCAGTTACGCACTGGTTTCGATGTAATCGACTATCTCCCCTCTCCGAACATTTCAGGCTTTTTACCTTGAGTACAAAGGATTATTATTGCATCTGGCGGTCGTGTGGGGTTCCCCAGTTTCTCAATGAGGACATGCCCGCTTTTAAGGAATTTTTGTTTTTATTGTTTAATTGTTTTGTTAAATTTTTTGTTACTTATTGTACAGACGGCATTGTTCAACACCCCACTTGTCCTTCGTGTTGTATTGTCCCTATCTGTTTTGTGTTTGGCCCTTGTGGCCAATAAAAGAAAATATTATTATTATTATTATTATTATTATTATTATTATTATTATTATTATCTGGCAGAATCGTTAGCACACCGGATAGATCTGAAACTAAACCTCAGAAACAGCAACAGCAACAATAAAAACAAATAGGAAAACAGGAAGGAA
>NC_069009.1:6738019-6738736 GCF_001194135.2 Octopus bimaculoides
GCCATACCCACCCCTGAACACCTACCAGTAACCATTTCCGTGTAACTGTAAAAAATATCATAGTAACAGCATTCGGTTACATTTCAATCACACCATTGCCTGTCTTTTTGGATGTCTTTCTGCCAGTCTGCCTGTCTCTCTGACTGTCTGTGTGTCTGTTTATGAATGTATGTACGTTTCTCTCTCTCTCTCTCTCTCTCTCTATCTATCTGTTTATCTATCTATCTGTTTGTTTATCAGTCTGTCTGTCTATCTGTCTGTTTGTCTGTTTGTCTGTCTGTTCGTCCATTTGCATATATCTTCCTTTGTATGTATCACTTACGTCTGTCTGTATGTCTCTTTCTCTCTTACTTTCTCTCTCTTTCTTTCTCTCTCTCATTCCTTCTCTCTCTCTTCCTCTTCCTCCATCCCTACCTGACTGTCTTTTATCAAATTTTATGTCCGAACACCAGGGTTTCAAATGACACACGTTCGCGTGACATCCTCTGTTTAATGTCTTCGTTGATAATGCTCTCCTCCACCCATTCCCCCTTTCTTGTGCTCCTCCTCTTCCTCCTCCACCCTCCTTCTGTGCTTTCGTCTCTATCTTCTTCCATCTTCATCACCATAACTACTACAGCTGCTAATGACGCGACCATCATCATCACCACCAAACTACCACCACCAAACCACTACCACGAAACCACCACCACCACCACCACCGCTACTTTTAATACC
>NC_069009.1:6739745-6740643 GCF_001194135.2 Octopus bimaculoides
TGTGTGTGTGTGTGTGTGTGTGTGTATAACGGGTGCTGGTTTGTTTATGTTCCCGTAATTTGACGGTTCAGAAAAGCAGAGTGATAAAACAAGTATCAGGCTTTAGAGGAAATTAAGAACTGGGGTCGATTCATTCAACTAGAAATTCTTCAAGGCGGTGCCCCAGCATGGCCGCCGTCTTGTGACAGAAACAGAGAAAAAGATAGCAGTTGGAAGAACAACCACACCAAATACAAATATACGTAATATACAAACAATTTAACAACACTTATTCACCATAACCCAAAATATACGCAGTGCAACGCGTCATAGAGTAAAACGTACTGAGTATAACACACGGAAAAACATCCACATATGTATGTGTGTATATATATATGTGTGTGTGTGTGTATGTGTGTGCATGTATATATATCTATATCTATCTATCTATCTATCTATCTATCTATATATATATATATATATATATATATATATATATATATATATATATATATATATATATATATATATATATGTATGTATGTATATGCATGTGTACGTTTGAATGTGTGTGTGCATGTATACGGATGTATGTATATAATATATACATATATATATATGCATATGCATGAGTATGTATGTATATATATATATATATATATATATATATGTATATATATATATACACATATATAAATATATGTATATACATACGTATATATATGTATCTATGTATATATATATATGTATATATTTGTAAGTTTGTATGTGTGTGCATGTATGTATGCATATATATACATATATATATGAATATGTATGTGTATGTATGTATATATATATATACATATATGTATATGCATGTGTATGTATGTATATATATACATACATATATATATATATATATATATATATATATATA
>NC_069009.1:6743474-6746141 GCF_001194135.2 Octopus bimaculoides
ATATATATATGTATATATATATATACACTTTTAATATGTTCTTATAAATATAGAGAAATTTTTTGTGTGTAATTATGAAACATTACATTAATTGAATATATATACATCTACAAAGATAAGTATAAACATATGTATAAACGTACTCAGACATACACATATACACGCTAACACATAAATACAGACAGACAGGCGGACGGACGTACGGATAGATAGATAGATAGATAGATAGATAGATAGATAGATAGATAGATAGATAGATAGATAGATTGTTGTCTAAATAAAATATGCACGCGTATATATTTGTCAATAAAGTGGGAATAGTCCTCAAAGTGTATGGTATTATGGATCTATTTTAGTTAATCATATCAATCGGTTTCACATTGTGCATTACATAACTGGATAATAGAGAACAGAGCTGTTAACTGATACCACATACTCTTCAGAGATAGGAGGCACGGAATATATATGGAGGCTGCTCTTTGTTATTGGAGGTTATAAACGATGAAAGCCAGTTGTAGGATACAAATGAGCGAGCGAGTTATATCAAAAGTTGTGCCGTTTGGCCCCACAGTATCTGAAATATGTGTAAAGCTGCAGTCTAGTAGGTAAAAATATATCCAGCAGGGATTAAGGGGTTTGTATGTGTGTAGAGTTTGTATATGTGTAGGGTTGGTAGGGTGCCTGAACATTTAAGCCAGCGCCTCATAAACCAGAGTCCATAGGAACACTGGGAGCCCATATACAATTTTGTGGTGTCAGCGCAAGCAAAATAGTAAATTGGGGGTACACAATAGTATTTAAAGCGTCCATGAATAAAATTTGCTTTAAATGTATTTATTACACGAAACCGCGAGGTTCCCTAATGTTTGATAGTCAACCTATACGAGTGAATGGGTGAAAAACAAAATAGGAATCTTGATCGAAGTATCTATACAATTCGATTTTAAGCATCGAATGGCTATGGGGGGGGGGGGTCTACCAGAGTAAAAGATTTTAATCAAAAGGGTCCTTTGGTGAAAAATGGTTGAGAGCCCCTACTTTTAATCCCATGTTTGGGTTCATAGACATGTATGCATTTCTTTATGAGTGTTATGGTTTAAAACTTACCTGGGATTTTAAGATGAGATTGATGGGATCATAATGCTAGATGTAACCTGTTTAAATCTCTACAATGTGGGTTCGAACACGAAGCGACATGATTAACAATTAAACGTCTTAACCACACTGCTATAATTATGACTTAATTAATATTACTTGATTACGTCGCTTATTGGTTTGTTAGTGGGTTGGTTGTGTGTTTAATAGGTTGGCTGGGGGTTGGATAGGGGTTGGCATGTTGGGATGTTTATTCTGAAATGATAATTATTTTCAGTTATTAGTTTTATAATTAGTATTATAGTTATCACCGTCAGCATATAGTTATCATTGGCATCATCATCATCATTGTCATCATCGTCATCAAGTTGATGATTGTCATCATTCACAGCGTCAGATTACTACCATCGTCTGCATAATTGCCACCATCGTCATCGTCGATGTGGTGGTCGTCGACGTCGTCGTTCTCGTCGTCATCATCGTCGTCTTCATCATCATCACCACCACTACCACCACTATCACCTGCACCACCACCACCACCACTGTCATCATCATCATCATCATCGTCATCGTCGTCATCACCACCACTACCATTACCACCACAATCACTATCATCATCTTTGTTTCCATCACCACCACCACCTCCACCACCACCACTACCATCATCATCATCGTCATCATCCCCACCACCACCACATCATCATCATCATCACTATCATCATCATCATCGTCATCATCACCATCATCATCATCGCCTTCCTGCGGCAAGCTACATGTGTACCCATGAGACAGCGCCACTAAAATTAAACCATTGCAGCCATTATGACACATGTACAGAACCATCAACCCTCCACCATCATCATCATCATTATCATCCTCTTCGTCATCATTATCATCATCATCATCATCATCATAACTATTATCGCTTTTGTTGCTGTTGGTCTTAGAATCATTTCTAGTAATTAGAGTCGAAATCTGAATTTAATGTCGGTCACAACTGCAATGATGATGATGATGATGGTAATGGTGATGATGATGATGATAATGATGACAACGATTATGATGATGATGATGATGTTATGATGAGGATAGTGACGATTATGATGATAATAATGACATCGATGATGACGATAATGATGACGACGACGACGACGATGATGATGATGATGATGATGGTGTTGAGGAGGAGTACAATGATGATGATGATGAGGAGGAGGAGTACAATGATGATGATGATAGTGATGGAGATGTTGATGATAATGATCCATAACGGAAATAGCCTTAAGGTTGTTCGGTTCTAACCACAGGAAGTCTCTGTTGCTTGATTAAATGCCCATGGAGGTGGTGGTAGTACTGCTGCTGCTGCCACTACTACTACTATTACTACTATTACTACCAACAACAACGGTAATGGTAAATAATAATAATAATAATAACAATAATAATAATAATGATAATGATGATAATAATAATAATAATAATAATAACAATAATAATAATAATATTGATGATAATAATAACAATGATAATAATAATAATAATAATAGTAATAATAATAATAATGATAATGAT
>NC_069009.1:6746151-6750461 GCF_001194135.2 Octopus bimaculoides
AATAACAATGATAATAATAATAATAATAATAGTAATAATAATAATAATGATAATGATGATAATAATAACAATAATAATAATAATAATAACAATAACAATAATAATAATAATAATAATAATAATAATAATAACAATAATGATGATAATAATAACAATGATAATAATAATAATAATAATAATAATGACTTTATAGTAATCATATTAATAATATTGCTATTAATACCCATGGTAAAAGTGATAAACATGGTCATATTAGTCACAAATGGTTTTGGTGGTGGTGGTGGTAGGAGTGGTAGTAATAATAGTAGCATTAGTAGTAGCTGTAATAGTAGTAGTCATAATAGAAATAATGTTAGTAATACTGATAATGGTGGTGGTGATGGTGGTGGTGGTGGTGGTGGTGGTAGTGGTGGTGGTGGTGGTGGTGGACATGCATTTTCTAGGTAGAAAGCAAAGAACAAGAACCAGAGGAATAGTATTGTTATTATTATTACTATTATTATTATTATTACTATTATTATTATTATTAATAATAATAATAATGATAATAATAATAACAATAATAATAAAGATGATAAACGTAATAATAATAATAATAATGATAAAGATAATAATAATAGTAATAAAGATAATAAAAGTAATAATAATAATAATAATAACGATAATAATAATAATAATGATAATAATAATAATAATAATGATAATAATAATAATAATAATAAATATAATAATAATAATGATAATAATAATAATAATAATAAATATAATAATGATAATAATAATAATAATAATAAATATAATAATAATAATAATAAAGATGATAAAAGTAATAATAATAATGATGATAATAATAATAATAATAAACATAATAATAATAATAAACATAATAATAATGATAATAATAATAATAATAATAATAATAATGGCGCTAAAATTTGAATCCATTACTGTTATTTTTATTGTTAATTGTTTTACTATTGACATTATTGTTGTTATTATTGTCATCATGGACAACGAGAAGAAAAGGACGAAGGGGGAGGGAGAGGAGTAGGAGAAGGAAGGAAGTTGCGGGGTGGGGGGAGGCATTGTTCCTGCAAATAATTATCATAGTTAACAAAAATGCTAAAACAAATAATAAAAATTAGTATTAATTAAAATCGCTAATGAGATTTAATCAAGGGTGAGACTTTTCCAGTCATATGGCTAGATCTGATAGTGGGGCATGGTGGAAGAGGACATTGACAACGGATGTTCTCTGCATGGTAGGTAGAGCTGTTAGCAATAACAGCCAAATCTCCCTCAAATCACACATCCTACTATCTTCTCTATGTATATATATGTATGTATGAGCCAGTGAGAGAGACCTCTACGTGGTAGAGAGACCTGATAAGGATAACAGCCAAGTCTTCTTCATATCACGTCCTAGTCTTGTGTGCTTGGTAGCTTGGCCTGGTAGAAATAGCAGCCAAATCTCCCTCAAATCACACCTTACTGTCTTATGCATGTATGAGACAATGAGGGCAACCTTCACATGGTACCTAGATCTGCTAGAAATAGCAGCCAAATCTCCCTCAAATTACACCTTACTGTCTTATGTATGTATGAGACAATGAGGGCAACCTTCACATGGTACCTAGATCTGGTAGAAATAACAGCCAAATCTCCCTCAGATCAAACCCTACTGTCTTATCTATGTATAAGTCAATGAGGGAGACAGCTACAATGTAGCTAGGCCTGATAGAAATATTAGCTAAATCTCCCTCAGATCACATCCTGTCGTCCTCTGACTGTCCATGTGAGCCAACGTAAGAGAATTGTACTTGGTAGCTTGACTTGGTAGAAATAGCAGCCAAATCTCTCTCAAATCACATCTTCCGGGCTTATGTATGTATGTATGTATATATGTATATATGAACCAATGAGGGAGACAACATGGCAGCTAGATCTGGAAGAAATAGCAACTCGTGCATATGTATGTGTGTGTGTGTGTGTGTGTGTGTGTGTGGTTCAAATTTACAGAAAACAAAACGCGGAGACAGGTGGAGGAACAACAAGCAGGTGTATTAGTTTAACGCTCAGGAAGAATGGAAAAGTTTTCGACGTTTCGAGCCATACCTGTGTTTTGAGTATATATGGCTGCTTTGAGTTAATGTCGTATGGCGTGTATATATTGTTGCGTTACATCAATCTTGTGTGGTTGTATTTGTATGTTGTCGGTTGTTTGCTGTGTGGTGTGTGCAGAGTTAGTGTTGTGTAGTTTGAATCTGCGGTTGCGTTTTACATTAAAGCTTTGCTAGTGTATTGTGTAAACTGTTTTTATAGTGTCATGTGTCTATGAGGTTGTTCTGTGTTCATGTAGTGGTGTTGTCTACCCGAGAGATGTGTTTGAATGATAACATGTTGTGTAGAGTGTATACTAAGTGCATTCTCTGAGATTTGAGATTTTTTTGTTTTTAGGAGAGGCAGAGGCAGTTATAACTGTCCTAGATCATAATGATTTCAGTATATCATTACTAGACATCCAATAAGCTGACCTGCCAACTTTTGTTATTTCAATTAAATGGAGAAGACTGTAACATACCCGAACACTGCCTGTCACAGCTGACTTGTTTGTACAGGGTGTCCACAAAGTCTGGGTACATGGAGTAAATAAAATCATAACATGAACAATTGAATATAAGAAATAATACTTTCTTAAAGTATGTGTTAATCCACATGTGGGTACATGGAGTAAATAAAATCATAACATAAACAATTAAATATAAGAAATAATAATTTCTTAAAGTATGTGTTAATCCCCATGTACCCAGACTTTGTGGACACCCTGTAGAATAGAGTCACGCTCGCAATGCAATGAAGTTTTATGTTAAACCGGACAAAAATGCTGCAGAAACTTATGAAAGGCCGTAGGCAATTTATAAGTAACTTGTTTTTGACCGCAAGGGCATCATCTGCATCCATCGGGATCCCTCTGGTCAGACGGTCAACCAAGAGTACTTTGTGAAGGCTTTAAAGTTCAGGAAGAGATTTCGGCGTAAATGGCCAAAACACCTGCCCCCAGGACAATACGCCAAGTCCACAATTCCGCCCTGGTTATCAACTACTATATAGAGACGGGCATCAGAACTGTCTCACACCCTACGTCCAGTACAGATCCTGCTGCCTGTGACTTTTGATTGCTCCCCAAACTGAGGGAGAAGCTAAAAGAAGCTCCGACAAGGGTCCTGGACACCTTCACTTCGGAGGACTTCCATGGGGCCGTCACGAAATGGCTGGAGCATTGAAGTCAGAGGATTCTATTTCGAAGGAGCTTAGCGATTTGTATTTCTTTGAAATTAATAAATGTCTCTCCTGAAAATTTCTCAAGACTCCTAGAATACACTTCGTATGTAATCATGTTGAATGGCGTGTATTTGGTGATGGTGTTTCTATATTAATGTGTTGTGCATTGCCTATTGAGGTTGTGTGTGAGTTTCTGTCTGTGTGTGTATGTTGTTAGCTTCTTGTGTGGTGTGTATATGGAGCTATGTTAAGTTAGCACTGTGTGCGGCGGATCTGGCGTCTCTGTTCCTTTGCTAATACGCAACATAGTTTGTTCTTTGGCTACATATATGTGTTGCCAGTATTGCCGTGTCACCAGAAACAGTGACACATTTGTCAGAAGTTAACAACCTGAGATGAAAGAACAATCGAAAATTAAACAAACCTCTGGCAATCCGATAACAACAAGCGAAGAATTTCCAAGGAACATCTGCACATGAAATGAAAAATGAAAAATACAATTAAGATAAACTTAAGACTGTTTACATGTATGAATAAACAGGCTGAAAATTTGCAGAGGGGTGAAAATACTACGGAAAATTACATCGTATTGTAGACATTTCATCAGTTATTTAAAACACAATAAATAGCTGTTAAATTCACTCGTTTCTTAAGTTTTCTCAACGTTATTGCACAATTGCTACCTCGTATTTCCTTTCACCCAATCTCACTGCAACTATTTGAAATTTAGCTAATGGCTAGTTCTCTCATAAACCTCAGCTATATAAATATATGTGTGTGAGTGTGTATTTGTCTGTCTGTTTGTCTATCTATCTATTAGTTTGTCAAGAAAGTTTTTGCGGTTTTTAACCTTTGAATTCAGATGCACATATCTCGGCTCAAACAAAACTTTATTAATCGAAATAAACACCATCAGAATCAACACACTTTTGCCAATGCGAAACAAGTTTATTTACGCCAGTAGCGTAAAAATCCTGCGTTCTGGTGGTGCTGAAGTCGTTGAAGGCGTGTTTGGCAAGGTCTTAATA
>NC_069009.1:6750789-6752029 GCF_001194135.2 Octopus bimaculoides
ACAGTCACCATGACCTTCTTTTAGTGCAACTTTGGCTTCGGGAAATCCCGTGGAGCTTTGTCAGCGTCCAACCACTGAGCTGAGCATCGCCGGTCTTCGTAAAGAATCCACTTTTCATCGCAAATCACAATCCGGGCGAGAACCGGGTCGTTCTTGTTGCGTAAAAGAAGAGAAGACGGCACTTCAAAACAGCGTTTTTGTTTTTAGGTTGTTCAATTCGCGCGGCATCCATTTCTCAAGTATTTTTGTTTTTCCAATCTCTTTCAAGTGGTTGGAAATTGTCGTATACGTTACGTCTAATTCAGAAGCAAGCTCTCGAGCAGTTGTGCGTGGATTGGCTTCGACTAAGGCTCTTAGTTTATCATTGTCAACATCTGATGGCCGACCACTACACTTATCATCTTCAAGACTCTCGTCACCACTACGAAATTTCTTGAACCACCATTGTGCTGTGCATTCATTAGTGGTTCCTGGGACAAACGCATTGTTGATATCACGAGCTGTTTCAGCAGCTTTTCGGCCTAGCTTGAACTGGAGTAAGAAAATTGTGCAAATTTGCTTTTTGTCTATGTTGTATTCAACGTTCCGCAAAAAAATGGCCTAATTATTCAAAAAGAAAAAGAGTAAAACTATTAGATAGAGCGAAAAACGGGCTTTAAAATGATATATAAAGTCAAAGTAATTTAATGAAAATTAATTTGAAAATACATCATTTAAAAGCAAAATTTAAAATTCTGCAAGAACTTTCTTGCCAACTTAATATCTATCTATCTATCTATCTATCTACCTATCTATCTATTTATCTATTTATCTATCTATCCCTCGCTCTCCATGTATGTATATATAAAGACAAAATGGAATAAACAGGAGGAGAGTAGAGACACACGTGAGATAAAGAGTCATTGAAGAGGTCAGAGGATGTGTGACGAAAAGGCTTAGACAAAGGACACGAAAATAAGGGGAATAATAAAGCTGAACTGAACTGAAGACCAAATATACAGTGCGTATATTAAAAAAGAGATGACCCTACCCAAATATAACAATGTGTGTGTAGTGTTGTGTAGTGTGTGTGTGTAGTTTGTGTGTGGCTGTGTGGTAAGAAGCTTGCTCCCAACCACATGGTTCCGAGTTCAGTCCCACAGCGTGGCACCTTGGGCAACCAGCTTCTGCTATAGCGTTAGGCTGACCAAAGCCCTGTGAGTGGATATGGTAGAGAGAAACTGAAAGAAGCCTGTCGTAT
>NC_069009.1:6752758-6753005 GCF_001194135.2 Octopus bimaculoides
CGTTGCAGTTACTTTCTTGATAGGCCCTGTCACAATATATAAACCTTCACATAATATTAATTTAAAATTTTGGCACAAGGCCCGCAATTTCGAGGCAGCGGGTAAGCCGATTTCACTGGTACTTATTTTATCAGGCCCGAAAGGATGAAAGGCGAAGTCGACCTCGGCGGAATTTGAACACAGAACATGAAGATATTGTTATGTATTTTGTCCAGTATGCTAACGATTCTGCCAGCTCGCAGTCTTT
>NC_069009.1:6753015-6753340 GCF_001194135.2 Octopus bimaculoides
TTCGAGGCAGCGGGTAAGCCGATTTCACTGGTACTTATTTTATCAGGCCCGAAAGGATGAAAGGCAAAGCCGACCTTGGCAGAGTTTGAACTCAGAATGTAAAGACAGATGAAATGCTGCTAAGCATCTTGCCCAACATGCTAATGTTTCTTATTTCTTTATTGCCCACAATGGGCTAAACATAGAGGGGACAAACAAGGACAGGTAAAGGGATTAAGTCTTGAGCAAAACACTTCGTTTCACATCACTCCATTCCATTCAAATGGCAAAAGTGAGTAATCCTGAGACAGACCGGCGTCTCATCCAGGTGGGGAATCTATATCTT
>NC_069009.1:6754011-6756807 GCF_001194135.2 Octopus bimaculoides
GAGAGAGAGAGAGAGAGAGAGAGAAAGATAGGGAGAGAGAGATGAGGAGGAGAGAGAAAGAAAGAGGGAGGGAGAGAGAGAAAGGGAGAGAAGAAAAGATATAGAAAGAGAAAAGAGAGGGAGAAAGAGAGGGGGTAGTTAAGAAGGTAGATAGATAGTTAGAGAAAGAGAGAGACAGATAGAGAGATAAAGAAGAAAGTAAAACAGTGAGTCGGTAGGGGTAATAAGACTACCTCGCCATTCAAGATTTAAAAAAGACGGCGGCAGCGAATTAAAATTCATCGTTTAATTGAGCAGAAATTTAAAGACTACATTTTGATAAAAAATATATCAAAAATTGGAACTTAAAAAATTTTCAACCACAATAGAGAATTTCACAGTTCCTTTGTTTTCGTAAAAGTTACATAATTTCTACTAATTAATAAGCAGCCTTCTCCATTGTAGTAGAGATTATTGAAGAATTATTAGAGCATTGTAAAAAAAAAAATAATTGTATGTAAAGAAATTAGTTCCAATTCTTTATATTCTGACTTCAAATCCAGTGGGATCAACTTTGGATTTAGTCATTTTTGAGTCAATAAAATAAAATAGGTAAAATAAATTGAAGTAGGGATGCACTTATCTTTGTTACATATCTTTGCCATATAGACATTTTGTTTGTTTAGAGTCTTTTTATTGGAAGCTGCATCAGCAAAGTAGATAAAATTGCAAGCATTTTTCTTTATGGCACAAATCGGGTTTGTCTCTAAATTGTTGCATTCGACAAAATACTTGTAGTTTTATTGTTGTTGTCATCTTTATCTGCGTTCTTTGAATTCTTCAAAATAATGCTCTTCTCTCATTTCTATATAAACATCTGTTCGATAAGTAACTGAGTCGGGATGCGCCATATTTGTTGCATACCACTGCCAAGCAGACTTCTTCTCCGTAAGGCAATTCATCTCGAGAAGATATTTTAGAGAAGCAGACAAAATGGATTATTTTCTTTACGTTTCGTATTTAATTCATTCAATACTTTTCATTTAACAAAATGAATGCGTGCATTATAGTTATTAACATCAACCATATTGCTTGGATTGGATTGCCCGTGTTCGCGTCCACTGCGGAACGAAGGCTTCAGTACGTTCTCTCCACCGAACATAGTCTGATGTGGAGGCTGTGAATTTGAGCTTGAGAATATACTGCTTTGATGAGCCTTACTCTGTCATACTGGCTTAACATGTTTTGGGAGAGGGGTATAGTTTTTATATCCATACCCCGGAGTAATTAAACCGATTACATCGACCTCACTGCTCAACTGGTGCTTGTCTTATCGATCTCAGAAGGCGGAAAAGCAAGGTCGGCCTTGGCAGAATTTGAACTCAGAACGTAAAGACGAACTCAATACTGCTAATCATTTCGCCCGGCGTGCTAATGATTCTGCCAGCTCACCGCCTTCATGTCACTTAAATTGTTAAGATTAAAGCTGTTATTTTCGGTTACAAAATTCTTATTTTTGCTTCTTATGAAATACATGTTTTTCTACTGAGAAATTCAATTTACATTCTCCTTTTTTCCTGCTTACTGTCCATAAAAATTAGATTGTTTTGGTTTGTCGTTCTGTTGGATGTTTCACATTGGATAATCAAGTTGTTAATGTATGACTGGATGAAAAATTTTTTTTTTTCGTAATTTGAATATTTTTCTTTGTTTTTTGTTACCCCCAAAGGAGATAAGATAGCGATGGAACTGAAATCGTGTCTCTATTTGGACAGAATTTAAAAAAATTAAATTGAAATATTTTCTCCCGACAATGCTAAGGCAACGCGAAGCACGCCCGATCACGGCAAAAAAAGTAACAACAGCAACGACAACAACAATGGTGATTGATGGTGATGATGATGATGATGACAAAATAAAAGAAAAGAACAACAGCAACAACAATAACAATAATAATGAGAAGAAGAAGAAGAATTGGAAGAAGAAGAAGAAGAAGAAGAAGAAGAAGAAGAAGAAGAAGAAGAAGAAAAAGAAGAAGAATGGGAAGAAGAAGAAGAAGAAGAATGGGAAGAAGAATGGGAAGAAGAAGAAGAAGAAGAAGAAGAAGAAGAAGAAGAAGAATTGGAAGAAGAAGAAGAAGAAGAATTGGAAGAAGAAGAAGAAGAAGAAGAAGAAGAAGAAGAAGAAGAAGAAGTGGAAGAAGTGGAAGAAGTGGAAGAAGAAGAAGAAATGGAAGAAGAAGAAGAAGGAGAAGAAGAAATGGAAGAAGAAGAAGAAGAAGAAGAAGAATTGGAAGAAGAAGAAGAAGAAGAAGAAGAAGAAGAAGAAGAAGAAGAAATGGAAGAAGAAGAAGAAGAAGAAGAAGTGGAAGAAGAAGAAGAAGAAGAAGAAGAAGAAGAAGAAGAAGAAGAAGAAGAAGAAGAAGAAGATTTCTCAGGCAAACCGGGAGAACAGAAAATGGCGGAAAAACGAAGAGCATCAAAACAAAAGAGATAACAAAACAAAAACAAACAAAAAACTATGCAATTTCGTTGAACTAAGTTCACTATTTTGCGTTCAATAAGCGAATAAAACGAATAAACATTACATGAATACAAAAACGAAGGAATAAAAGAAAGAAAGGATCATAGAATAAGGAAGATTTGAAAGAATGAAAGAAAGATTTTTCAAAGATGGTATTTCGTGATGCTCTTAAACAATATTCAACAATATCAATTGTTGTGAACCTTGCATAAAAGATCTATTTTTGTAAAACTCTACCATTGTTTGGACGCGTTCTTCGGGATATATATATATATATATATATATATATATATA
>NC_069009.1:6760265-6761124 GCF_001194135.2 Octopus bimaculoides
AATACAGAATAAAAAAGCAAACATCTTTTTAAATTTTTGTTATTAAATCGAAACGATATGAGAGAAATCTATTTTCACTGCTTTCTGTATAGTTTCTCCTAGTCCCGCACCCACCACCTCATCCACCACCACCACCACCATCACCTTAACAAAAGACAATATTTTACAAAGGATGAGATTTTTTTTCTCCCCTCCCCCTCTTGCCTCCCACTACCACTATCAAACCCGGAGCCACTCCTTGCCTTACACTATACCTACCCTTCCCCCTCTCGTATCAATTAGTCAGCCGATACACAATATATATTGTATTGAATACACGAATCAATTAAAAACGTATGGATGGAGCGAGGTGGGAAATCTCAAATCTTTACCTTACACGTTTGTGTGTGGGCTTTTTTTGTTCCTTACAGTTTACCATAGATTTTTACTTAATGAAAACTGCTTTTTTTTACTAAGCTTCCATGCATCGAGTTCTGGGCTTTCATACATCGTTTTATATATATATATATATCTTATAATATCGTTTAACGGTTTCAGGCATTAGACCGCGGCCATGCTGGGGCACCACCTGGAAGGATTTTAGTCGTACGAGTCGACCTCAGTGCTCACATATTTTTTAAAGCCCGGTACTTATTCTATCGGCTCTCCTTTTGCTGAACCGCTAGGTTACGGGGACGTAAACAAACCAGCACCGGTTGTTCAATGGTGACGGGGAAGAAACACGCACGCAAAGATAATCACACACACACACACACACACACGCACATATATAAGTGTATATATATATATATATATATATATATATATACATACAGTATGTAGGTATGTATGTATGCATGTGTGTGTATGTGCATATATA
>NC_069009.1:6763820-6765514 GCF_001194135.2 Octopus bimaculoides
AAAGTAGATGTAGGAGTTTTTAAATCAAAGCTGGACCTCTTCCTATCGAGAGTCCCAGATGAACCTACCTCGCGGCAGGAGGTGCAAATGAGGGTTGCTAAATCAAACTCCATTCTTCACCAAGTGCCACATATTGTAAGAGGCTCCCTGTAATAACATTGTAGCAACACGGTGGTGCATCAGCATGGCCGCAGCTCTAAGCTGAAACTTAAAATATATATATATATATATATATATATATATCAGCATATTCATTCGACTGAGGTCATGCTGGTGTACTTGCTTCAATAATTCGTAGTCGGATGAATCGACCCCTTTACTTTTTTTTCACCTGGTACTTGTATTGGTCTCTTTACACCGAACCGCTAGTTTACGGGGAAATAAACCCAAAGGCACACACACACACATGTTGATGGATAATACACGACGGGCTTATATATACACTAGAAGGAGTACTGAAAAGTTCCTGGCTTTAAGAGTATCGCTAAACGCCTGGCTGGAGGCCCAACCATCCGAGCTCTTTTACAAGGCTTAGAAAAACTGAAGGACTGCTGTAATAAGTGTGTGAATCCTAGAGGGGAACATGTTGGATAAAATAATTAACTGTTCTTCCTGTATTTCCTTTAATCCAAAACCAGGAACTTTCCAGCATCTCTCGTCGAAGGATAAATTGTTATACCAATATTCATAAAGCTTTCTCTAAGAACAATATCATTTGCCAAAAACACACTATGATGAAAATCTAGGCGAAGCTGAACGCCGCTTCTACAAATATGAGCTCAGTGATTGAGTAGCAATTCTTAACCAGCACGATATAAGTGACCCAACAATGCAACAGGGTAACCACAAGGCGCGTGGCCAAGTTGTTAGGTTGTTGCACTCACGATCGACGGTTCGATTCCCAGCTCAGGCGGCATGGCATTGTGTTCTCGAGCAAAACACTTCATTTCACGTTGCTCCAGACTACTATCGAACAGGGTGGGCACAACGTTGGCCTGCACGCCTGCACGCTAAGCCAGCGAGAGTGACGTCATTGGAAGGCTAAAACGGTACAAAGCGCATCGGGACCAGCAATGTGTAGCAACGTCCGATGGTCTTATCGGTCACGTAATCACATGATCGTAATTGACCCCTAGGGGTAGATGTATCGTTTGTTTCATATCCGTGTACTATTAACTCTGATCACTGCTATTTCTATTATTTCGCTGTTAATTTAACCTTCAACACTGCTATTTTAACACTACACCAAGAGACAATAATTTTATCATAATTCTTATTGTTTTTACGACTGGAGTGATGCCAGGAGCGCGTTTATCTCGACCGGTTGGCCAGTCAGGTTGCTGGAAAGTCAACCTTCCGTTTCTGTGATCGCGGAGAATAAGAACGATAACGGCGGCTTCGGAGAGCGTGCGTATGTATGTATGTATGTATGTATGTATGTATGTATGTATGTATGCATGTGTATATATGTATGTATGTGTGTATGTATGTATGCATGTGTATATGTATGTGTGTATGCATGTATGTATGTATGTATGTATGCATGTGTATATGTATGTATGTATGTGTGTATGTATGTATGCATGTATGTGTGTATGTATGTATGTATGTGTGTATGTATGTATGCATGTATGTATGTATGCATGTATGTATGTGTATATGTATGTGTGTATGTATGTATGTATGTCTGTATG
>NC_069009.1:6765614-6766524 GCF_001194135.2 Octopus bimaculoides
GTACGCATGTATGTATGTATGTATGTATTATGTATGTGTGTGTGTATGTATGTAAGTATGTATGTATGTGTGTGTGTCTGTGTTTGTATCCAAGTATGTATGTATGGATGTATGTATGTATGCATGTATGAATGTATGTGCGTATGCATGTATGTATGTATGTATATATGTGCGTATGTATGTATGCATGTATGTATGCATGTGTGTATGTATATATGTGCGTATGTATGTATATATTACGTATGTATGTATGTGTGTATATGTATATAAATATCTGTATGTATGTATGTATGTGTGTATGTATATTTGTATGTATATGTGTGTATGTATGTGTGTCTGTGCATGAGTATGTGTATATATGTATACATGTATGCATTATGTATGTATGTATCATCAAATATATACATGGGTGTGCACGTGTATGTTTCTATCATAATGTATGCGCGTGAATATATACATATATATATAAACAGATATAAACATATATAAATGTGTTTACGTGTGTGCATGTGTGTCTATGCGTATATATATTTATGCGTGCATATGTGCATGTATAAATGTAAGTTTACACACATAGGTGTGTGTGTATTTATGTTGCTGCATTTAGAAATGTGTACTTCCATACATACATATATACATGCACTTACCCCCACATGAATACACATGAAAAAAAATATATATAATATTAGAAAAAAATAAATATGTGTATATATAATACGAATATATCATATATTCATGGCTACGACCCAATATTGCAATAGCCGTATGGCTCAAATTTTTAAGATAGATAGATAGAACGATGGACGCAGACGTACACGCACAAATTTATGAATGTATATATTTATGTATCTATATATATGTGCGTGAGTGAGTGTGTGTGTGTGTGTATACACACACATTATATATATAT
>NC_069009.1:6767404-6771111 GCF_001194135.2 Octopus bimaculoides
TATAAAGACCTTTTTTGTTGAATATGTGTTTGTCTCTCAGTCTGAATGTCTGTGTGTCTGTCTGCATTCTATCTCTCTGTCTCTATATATATCTATGCCTCTCCCTATGTATGTATGCCTGTATATCTGTATCTATGTGTGTAGGCATACTCACACACACACAGATATATATATATATATATATATATATATATATACACACACATATACATTCATATATATATTATATACATATACGCGTTCATATTATGCACAGATTGTTGTTTTTGTTATTATTATTATTATTATTATTATTATTATTATTCAGTAGTTTTATTTTTATAACGTGCTTTCACTTCACTACCGAGCGCAGCTCTGTGTGCCTGGGGTATGTGCTTATTATTATTATTATTACTATTATTATTATTATTATTATCGCTATTAAGGAGGGGAGCTGGCAGAATCGTTAGCACGCTGGACGAAATGCTTAGAGGTATTTCGCCCGTCGCTACGTCCTGAGTTCAAATTCCGCCGAGGTCGACTTTGCCTTTCATCCTTTCGGGGTTCGATAAATTAAGTACAAGTTGAACACTGAGGTCAATGTAACTAACTTGTTTCCACTTCCGAAATTGCTGGCCTTGTGCCAAACTTTGAAACGATTATTATTTTCATTATTATTATTGTGCCATCATCATCATCATCATCATCATCATCATCGTGGTCATCATCCCCATCATCATCCTCATCGTCGTCGTCGTCATTATAATCATCATGGTCTCCATCATCATCATCATAAACATCCGTGTCATCATCATCATCATCATTATCATCCTCGTCACCGTCATCATCTTCGTCATCAGCATCACTGTCATCATCATCATTATCATCATCCTCATCATAATCATCATCACCATCATGGCTGCTGTCCAATGACTGTAACAAATACAAGATATAAGGTAAAAAAAAAAAAAATTTTTTAAATGCATTTTGCTAAACTCTTGCAGACGACTCCTTTCTTCGTCGCCATCTTTTTAATTTGGACGCCATTGAAACGGCGCTCGTTTCGCAAATGAAGGTCACCTTCTTTGTCGCAGACGAGGGAAAAGATCAGAAAAAATTCTCTTCATGAAAGTTGTCAGCATTGCAGATTCATTCCATTCATCCTGTAATCCGGTGAAGCTTGTGGTGGTGGTGGTGGTGGTTTTGGTAACATTAGTGATTATTATTCAAATGATAATGATGATGACGATGATGATGGTGATGACGATGATGATAAAGATGATGAAGGTGGTGGTGGTGATGATGTTAGCGATGATTATGACAATAATGATAATGATGGTGGCGATGATGATGATAATGATGTTGGTGTTCGTAGTGCGGATGCTAGTGTTGTTGTGGGTGTCGTTCTCACGATGATGATGATGGTGATAATGGTTATGATGCTGATGACGGTAAATATATTGGATGTTGTTATGGCAGTAATGATGATGATGATGATGATGATGTTGATGATAATGCTGGTCGTTTTTCTGATGATCCTGAAGATGGTGATGATGATGATGATGACTACCGTTTGTCTGTAACTCGTAGCCTTAGCAAGAGACAAAGCCAGATTTCCTCATTCGTTGCAGACATCTATAATTGCAGAATCGTTTTCCAATTGACAAAAAAAGTTACACATGTGTGTATTTATAGATATTATTGCTGTTGCCGCTATTGTCCTACTAACCAAACGTGTCGTTGAAATTGTTCATATTAGTGTAGTTGTGTATAGAAGTGTCAAATACTTTTTTAATAACTTATATTTTACTGAAAAATATTATTGTTAGTTGTATAGAAAAATAAGAAGAGATAAATTTTGTCTAAACACAGATATCTCTTTTGCCGGATCCTCGTTTGGGCAGACGTCCAGATTATACAAAAACTCCTGTGATGAAGAGAAAATAAATAAATAAATAGATAAAAAATAAATTAATCTTCCATGCAATTTCACTTGGGAATATTCCAGAATCTATAAAAGAGATATGAAAACACGTCTGAGCAAGTCAGCAGTCGATAACAAGCATGATGGCCATGATGACGAAGAGAAGGATGACGTCGACGACGACGACAACAACAACAATGATGTTGATGATGATGATGATGATGATGGTGGTGGTGGTGATAGTGATGGTGGTGGGGTTTTATACTTAAGGCATAAGGCCAGCAAATTTGAGGAGATGAGCTGGTCAATTCTTTCGTCCCCAGTACTCGACTGGTTCTATCTCTCATTAGCCCCCGGACGTGGGAGAAAGGCGAAGCAAGAGTTGAACTCCGAACGTGAATAGTTAGAACAGATACACTAGCTATAATAACCACATGATCACATGATCGCAAGATGGACCAAGCTGTCGGATGTTGTTATACATCGCTGGCCACAATGCGCTTTGCACAGTTTTAGCTTTCAAACAGTGTCACCTCGCTGGCTGGATGAGCAGGTCAGCAATATCCACAATCGGACGTTAATCCGTCGCAGTTGTAGCCATTTTTTCAGCAGAGTGGACTAAAAACAACAGGGCGTCTTGCTCAAGAAAACAAACGTCACTCGGTCTGAAAACCGAACCCACGATCTATCGGTCGTGAATGCAACACTCTAACCACAATAATAATAATACCCAAGGAGAGCTAATAATGCCGATGTTGACAGAGCCCTTACCTATCAATGGCTAATGGCTACTGGTTTAAAATTAAAAACAGAAGGGTTTTATCATAGCAGCCCAAGATCAATATTAAGGAACGGCAGCTTCACAACATGTCGTGTATGTCAACAACAAAATGAAACCATTGATCATGTGTCCTACAGAATATCTCAACAAGCATGATAGAGCTGCACAATATATTCACTAGGTAATTTGCAAAATCTGGACTTGCCCCATGATAAAAACTGGTGGGAATACAAACCACCTCCAGTACTTGAAAATGGTCACACCTCACTCCTCTGGAATTTCACCATTCAAACTGACAGAAAGATAGACGCAAATAGGCCAGACATCATACTGAAAGACTTCAGACAAAAATCATGCCTCATTGATATACTGTCCCAATCGATATAAACGTATCTGTCAAGACCTATCAAAAATTGTGCAAATATAAAGATCTTGAAATAGAAATTAGTAAAATGTGAAACCTCGAGACTAAAACAATACCTGTTGTCATAGGTGCCCTAGGAATGATAGCAAAGGGGCTGATTGCTACCTAGCTCAGATACCAGGAAAGCCCAAAATGGTAGAAATTCAAAAGATAGTGCTCATGGGAACTATCCATATCCTAAATAAAATACTGTCTATGTAATCTCAAATTTTAAAACGAACTTATAATTTTCTTGTTTTCTTAAACATTCTCTAGAACAAACTCTGTGCAAGACCAAATATATGACACCCTGGGCATAACACCAACATGAACTTCTTGTCTCTTGAGGTCTCTGTGTGAGACTTGGAGCAAACTTGTAGAAATACAAAGCAAACGTCAAACATAAAATAATAATGATAATAATAATAATAATAATAATAATAATAATAATAATAATAATAATAATTTTTTAGATGAAAATGGTGTTCATCTTAGGGGATACCGACAACGTATGTATGGTGAACGGAGAGAAAGAGGATTGTTTCAACTCACGGAACAGAGATTATGTGATCAAGCTAGAGCAATAGGAAAAAATCGTTGGTTCACAGAAGTAGAGCTCG
>NC_069009.1:6771121-6773074 GCF_001194135.2 Octopus bimaculoides
AAAAAATCGTTGGTTCACAGAAGTAGAGCTCGAAGCCATTAAAAGGATGGGTATTGGAAAACAACAGCAGATGAAACGATGAAAATACAGTTCCTAATGATAAAAGTAATCTCATAGCAGAAAACAGAGATGAAATCTTTAATAAACCACAGGAAAGGAACGGTGTTAGCTGGTTCGATGAGAGACGTAGAGATGTTTTGGAAGAAGATAATAAAACTAATGGTGACATGGCAGATGGGCAAAAGGCAATCTACGACAGAATAAAGGCAAGTCTACGGGAGAACGATAGCGACATTATTTGCAACCTTAAAAAGGTTGATCGGTGGAAATTGAACCAAGAAACGAAAAGTGTGAATGAAATTCTGAAATACATCAGAACAAGAAACAGCACAGAAACAAACACTTCGATCAAGTCAGCAAGTATTGTTGTAGCAGAAAATGTGGGTGTTGATGTCAAGAAAAAGTAATATAATGGGATTGACAAAAGAAAAATCCATGGTGGAAAAGAAGAATACAGGCAGGGTTAGATATGCTCTCGAAGGACATTTCTGTGTTAGACTGAAAAGAGAAAGGGGGAGCTTAAAAGTGAACAAAAGTACAGGGTACTGAACAGGAAGTATGATATTGAAAGAAAGGGCCTGAAAGTGGTAATGCAGGAACTGAAACAGCGCATCGTTGCAAAGACAGCAAAGATTCTAATAATAATAATAATAATAATAATAATAATAATAATAATAATCATTCATTCATTTCTTAGCCACAAAGGCTCTTATACAATAATATTAAAGAACAAGCAACAACATAAAAGAAAAAAATGGGAGGATACAATGGGTTTTCCGCGTCTAAACAATATAAATAACAATTAAAACTCTTAATTAGGGAGGTGCTTTAAGGTCCTCGTGGAAAAAATCACAAAAGCCACGGATGCCTGAGCCCTTCATTTCCCTTTTTACAGGTGTATGCTCAGCATTGGTCCTTTCACACTGGCAATTCTTCCAACATTCACCTACCTTTCAACAAACTTGCTACAAAGCAACACTTCCCTCAGCACCCACAACTTCCTTTTCAAGTGAAACCTGAAAAAGTTGATAAGGGCTTGGCCAGAGAGGAAAGTGTCTGTCTTTAGCCCTTTCAAACGGATCCACCATACTACTTCTTTCGCTACAGCCACTAGACAAATAAAAATTGCCTGCTCCTCCCGGCCAAAAGAGGGCAGAGGGGCAATCTTCACAATGGATTCAGCTGATAGCCATATCCGTCCTACTCGCAACAGCAGGTGTTCGACATAAACCCACAGGTCAGCAATACTCGGGCACTGGACTAGGGCGTGCAGAACGGTTTCATCGTTCTGGGCGCACCTCGGGCAGACCCGGCTGACAACAACACCAACAACAACAACAACAACAACAACAACAATAATAATAATAATAATAATAATAATAATCCTTTCTACTATAGGCACAAGGCCGGAACATTTGGGGGAGGGGACTAGTCGATTACATCGACCCCAGGGTTTCGCTGGTACTTGATATATCGACCCCCGAAAGGATGAAAGGCAAAGTTGACCTCGAAGGAATTTGAACTCAGAACGTAGCAACGGGCGAAATACCGCTTAGCATTCCGTCCGGCTGATTAATAATAATAATACAATTCCTATCATAGTAGGTGCCTTAGGTATAATAAAAAAATATTCAGACAAATACATAACAAAAACACCAGGACTTACAAATATATATAACATACGGAAAATTGCACTACTGGGTACTGCACACATCATACGCAAAACACTTTCAATACAGTAAACATAAGAGCATCACAGCAAACCACAGCACATACCCAAGGCACATAGAGCTGCGCTCGGTAGTGAAGTGAAAGCACGCAATAAAAATAAGACTACTGAACAATAATAATGATGATGATGATGGTGATGATTATGATGATGGTGATGATTAT
>NC_069009.1:6773084-6773718 GCF_001194135.2 Octopus bimaculoides
GTGCCTTAGGTATAATAAAAAAATATTCAGACAAATACATAACAAAAACACCAGGACTTACAAATATATATAACATACGGAAAATTGCACTACTGGGTACTGCACACATCATACGCAAAACACTTTCAATACAGTAAACATAAGAGCATCACAGCAAACCACAGCACATACCCAAGGCACACAGAGCTGCGCTCGGTAGTGAAGTGAAAGCACGCAATAAAAATAAGACTACTGAACAATAATAATGATGATGATGATGGTGATGATTATGATGATGGTGATGATTATGATGATGTTGATGATGATGATGATGATGTCGATGATCGTAATTATAGAAATTAGAAGAGACGAAATAATGGTTATGCGGGTAATAACGATCTGGATAATAGCAAAAGTGAAGGTGAGAAAGATAACAATGATATTTATGATAATAATAATAATGGCTGTAGAGGTAATGATCCTAATGAGAGTAAATAGAGAGAAATAGAGGAGGAGGAGGGGTAGAGGGAAGAGGAGAAGGGGAGTGGGAAGGAGGAGAAGAAAATATGGCTGCCTGTCCAATGATATATGTATATATATATATGTGTGTGTATATATTGTTGGTGACGATGGCAGTGGTGGTGGTGGTGGTGGT
>NC_069009.1:6774185-6775468 GCF_001194135.2 Octopus bimaculoides
GGTGGTTTTGGTGATGGTGGATGTTGTGGTGGTGGTGGTCTTGGTGGTTGTTGTGGTTGAGGTTTTGGTGATGGTGGTGATAATGATGTTGATGGTGATGACGATGATGGCAATGGTGGTGATGGTGGTTGAGGCGGTATTTGTGGCGGTGGTGGTGGCAATAATACTTATGATGATGATGACGCTGACAACGATGGGGATGATGACGATGATGATGACGATGATGATGGTCGTGGTAATGATGACGATGATGATGATGATGATGATGATAGTGTGATGATGATGATAATAATAATAATAATAATAATCGTGACGATTAGTTTCTTGGCGGGGTGCTTCTGCTGCCGCTGCCAAAGCCGACACCGCCGACGGTGGAGACGGCGCTGATGAGGATAATGATGATAATCATAACGAAAATAATTATAACTTCTCGACATCATTAATCATAACAATAATAACATTAATAACACTAATATTAATTGATGTAATAATATTGAGATTGACGATGATGATAATAATAACAATATTACTACTAATACTACTACTACTGCTACTACTACTACTACTACTACTAATAATAATAATAATAATAATAATAATAATAATAGCAACGTTAATAATATTAATAATAATGATTATAATAATTATAATAATAGTTCTGTCTGCGTTATTGCATATAAAGTAAACACTACACACACACACACTCACACACACACACACACACGACACACACACACACACACACACACACACACACACACACACGCACGCACAAACACACACACAAACACATATCATTATTATTATTGGCTAAAAGCATGTAATACCAAACGCGTCTTGCGGAAGAGAAATTGTAAAACATGTGGCTATGCACGTACCCTCCCATATACATACATACATACATACATATGCATGCATACATACATTCACACATACACACATGTATGTATACACACACATATACATACATATATACGTATATATATATGAAATATACATATATTTATTTAATAGAGGCTTACACTTGTTTCAGATATTCGTTTGTGTTCACGTTTCAACTTTATCGATCGATCGATGTTTCGACTAAAAATAGAGGGAACCACTATCACAATGAAATCAAATCAATTGTCATATGTGTTCTCGGTTCAGTCCCACTGCGTAGCATCTTGAGTTAGTCTCTTCTATTGTGGCCTTTGGCCAACCAAAGCCTTGTGAGTAAATTTGGAACAGGGAAACTTAAAGAAGCCCATCGTATATATATATATATATATATATATATATAT
>NC_069009.1:6776166-6776808 GCF_001194135.2 Octopus bimaculoides
ATATATATATATATATATATATATATATACCTGTGTATGTGTTTATATATATGTATGTATACACAAACACACACACACACACACATATATGTATATATACATATACATACATACACACGAAACACACATAATGCGTACATAAATACATACAGGCGTAAGCATACATATTTGTAAATAGAGACACACATACACACACACATCAAAAAAAAAATAAAAACAGATGTCAAAATGTCTAAACCATACGACGTCACCACCGACGTCACCACCAACACCTCCACCAAAAACAAAAACAACAACAGCAATGACAATAAGAAACCTATGGAAATGAGAAAGATGACAAAACACAGAGAAAAGAAAACGTCTGGCCAATATGGTGTCCGTATTTTTGAGTGAATCACGTGAAAATGTGATTTATTTGATATTTCAATTAAGTGAAGCGACATTTATGGAACGTCAGACAGAGCAGGGGGGTGAGAGGGTGAGAGGAGGAGCGGAGGGTGAGAGGTGCAGAGGTGCAGAGAGAGAAAGAGAGAGAGGGGGAGAGAGAGTTGGCGGGAAGGGGAGGAGGAAGAGAGAGATTGTGAGACGGGAAGAGAGAGAAAGATAGGGAAATGAACTCGGAGACCGAATGATGGCGAGGCA
>NC_069009.1:6781307-6782080 GCF_001194135.2 Octopus bimaculoides
TATATATATATATATATATATATATATATATATATATATATATATATATATATATGTATGTATGTATGTATGTATGTACATGCATCTGTGCACATATGTATGTGTGTATATTTGTGTAGGTGCATGTGAAGCTGTTGATAAGTTCTTGCGTGATTCGTACCTGCAAATGTATACAAAATATCAAGCCTATATGTGTATTTGTTTATATAGGTACATATGTGTATATTGGGTATATCTATTTATATATGCGTACGTATAGGCATACACGCATATTTTATATATGCATATGTATATTTTATGCGTGTATATATGTGTTAGTATGCTTTTGCAGATGCAGCATAAATGTAGAATATATTTCCATATGTACACAAATATATGTGTGTGTGTGTGTGAGAGTATATGTGTTTGTGTGTGTGTGTGGGTTTCTGTACTTACGTAAGTGTGCGTGTGAGTTTCTTTGTTGTTGTTTGTTTTTTAAGTGTAACCAACATGCAGGAAGGTGGTTACTCATATTCAATAAAAAATGTGTTGTATCATATTTGTCAGAAACAGAAAACTTTTGCTGTTCAGAATAACTGTCAGTTAAATTTTTTAGTTTGTCTGTTTTTTTGTGAGTTCGCGAGCGGCGTGTGTAAATATAGGAAAGTGCCGTCTACTATAGCCTTGGGCTACCAAAGCCTTGTGAGTGGATTTCGGAGACAGAAACTGAAAGAAGCCCGTCGTATATATAGATACATACACACACACATACATATATATATATATATATATAT
>NC_069009.1:6782381-6787983 GCF_001194135.2 Octopus bimaculoides
ATATATATATATATATATATATATGATTGACTGCTAAATCCACAAGTTTTTATTCTTATTCTCTCTCTGTGTATTTCCTCGTGTTCCTTTCTGCTGAAGAGCGTAGGCTCGAAACATAAAAGACTTTCTCACCTTCCCGAACGTCAAACTAGGACACCTACTTGTTGTTTACACATCTGTCTTCGTCTTTTGCTTTTCTGCAAATTTCAGCTATATATATATATATATATATATATATATATCGTTGCTATTATGCAAAATTGTCGTAAGTTGAAAACGATGCTTTTTCAGAAAACGAAAAAAAATAATAGTTTCACCGTTCTATAGCAAAACTGTTGTACTACATTATGACAATGTTTGATAACTTGGTATCTGAAGCATCTGGCTAAATTTGGACATACGCTTATTTCACATAACAGCAACGGCACACACACACATACACACACAAATACGCACGCACACACATACATACATACATACATACACGCATAGTAAACATGTCTATGTAATCTATATATTCCAAAAGTGTCCTTTTTGTGCTCTGAAAACCCTGACGATTTTCCTTATAAAGTATTTAAAATCCTAAACTATATTTTTATATATGTTTTGCGATTTTAATCTTATTTGAGAAATGAAACTATTGTTGGTTATTATGTTGATTAATTATTAAATTAATTTGTATCCATTAGATCTCTCTGTTTTCTAACTCAATAAAAATGTCTGATATCTTACGAAATTCTATATAATATATTCGTTGAAGAAATATCTCTTAAAAATATAATATATTAAACCAGTGTATCTTGGATAAATAAGAAGTTTGGATATCCTCATTGTGACTATATATATATGTGTGTGTGTTAGTGTACATATATACATATATATGCACACGCACACACACACACACATACATATTATATATATATATATATATATATCGTAGGCGTTGCTGTGTGGTAAGAAGATTCCTTCCCAACCACATGGTTCCGGGTTCAGTCACACTGCGTGGTACCTTTGAGTGGATTTGGTAGATGGAAACTAAAAGAAACCCACTCAATGTGTGTATTTATGTGTGTGTGTGCGTCTTTGTATTTGTGTTTTTCCTCACCACCACTTGATACCCGGTATTGGTAAGTTTACGTCCCCGTAACTTAGCGGTAGTATAGATACACATCATAAAAATCTTGTAACGACAAATCTAAAATGCCTATTGAGCAGAAATGCGATATATCCTCCGTTAGGAGCAATTTCGAAGAGAATGAAAAATATAAACATTTACCAATGTTATACCGCCGGACCTTAGTTTTCGAACTTTAATTAGCAAATAAAATAATTTGCAAGGCGAAGTTCTCATCAGCGAGCTAAAGCGCGGTCGAACAGAAATGAAACGATATATTGGAAGCATGGAAGGAAAATTTAAATCTGGTTATAACAACCATCTTTCGAATTTTAGGCATTATGATAAGAGACATTCAACTACCCTTTCGGCTTTAATCTTGAAACTTTAAGACGAAGGGACAAACTTCGACATCAAATGAAAAATTCTTCCTTATGAACGTCACTTATTCAAACATCATCTGCTTAAAAAGTAACTGACAAGTTGTATTGTTCTCAGGTAGAAAAATGGCGAAATGAATTTATGATTCAACCAGAAAACCCTGTGTAGCTGTTTTCACATGACACGTGTTTTTTACTATAATGCAATATATATATATATATATATGTATTATGCTATATTATATTATATGTTATATATGTGTGTGTATCTGTGTGTGAGTGTATGTGTGTATATACATACATATATGCATATATACATACATTATTTTCTTTATTTCCTTTAACCTTTTCCTCCCACTAACTAAGCCTCGAAAAATTCACCACACACACAGCCATTCTTATTACGTACACACATATGTATACACACACACATACGTATACATACGCATATGGATTCACAATAAGAAAATAACACTCTTTTTTCAACTCAACCCCAGATTCTTTTAGCTCACTGATAGACACACACACACACAAACACGCACGCACGCACGCACATGCACATATATATAAGGCATAAATTTTTGTAAAAATATCATTCCTAAAAAAATATTCTCTAAAACGAAACGAAAGCGCTAAATAATTAATTTATTTAAATGTTTGACTGGTATATATACATACACTCATTCGTACGTATATTTGTGTATATGTGCATGTGTGTATCTAAATGTATGCATGTATGGATGTATATATATGTATATGTATATGTATATATGTATGTATGTATGTGTGCCTGTATGTATCTATATGTATGTCTATATGTATATAGACGGATATAAAATTAGTGTACATTCAAAAGCAAAAAGCAGTGAGCCTTAACAGGTCGCCTTACATGCTAGAAGAACAGTCAAAAGTCCAAACCACAGTTAGGAGCAACTTCGAAGAGAATGAAAAATATAAACATTTACCATGTTATACAGCCAGATCTCAGGTTGCGAACATTAATTAGCAAATAAAATCATTTGCAAGGCGAAGTTCTCATCAGCGGATACGCCAAAACATTAACATATAAATTAGAGACAAAATAACACGTGTATATGGATGGATATAGTTCTATACTGTTGAAAATCTTAATGAAAAGAGTCTCTCCCTGATCAAACCGTCAATTCTCATCAAGAACTAAATTTTTGATGTTTCTGTCCTTTTTTTAATGAACGATACGAAAACTTAGCCGCTATTTCTTGTGTGTGTGAGAGAGAGCGTACGTATGCGTGTGTACGAGCGTAGATATGTGTGTGTGAGCGTATGTATGTGTGTGAGAGCGTGTGTATATGTGTGAGTGTATGTGTTATTTCTTTACTGCCCACAAGGGGCTACACACAGAGGGGACAAACAAGGACAAACAAATAGATTATGTTGATTATATCGACCCCAGTGCGTAACTGGTACTTATTTAATCGACTCCGAAAGGATGAAAGGCAAAGCCGACTTCGGCGGAGTTTGAACTCAGAACGTAGCGGCAGACGACATACCGCTAAGCATTTCGCCCGGCGTGCTAACGATTCTGCCAGCTCGGCGCCTTATGTGAGCGTATGCATATCTGCATGTATGTATGTATGAGTGTGCGTATGTGTCTGTGAGCGTATGTGTGTGTGTTTGTGTGTGACTTTGTGTGTATGTGTGTGTCAAAGTGCAGGCATACATGTATGAATATGGTTTATATAACAATAAACGGGTTTGTGTGTGAGTAAGAGGTTGTATGTGAGTGGGCATATATGTGGATATATATCTAATTATGTATGTGTATGTCTATATGTCTATATGTTTGAAATGATGTGTGATTGGGTTTTCATGTCTCTATGTATGAGGTTATACGTCTGCGTTTATATACGAATTTTTCAGATAAAATCATGAACAGTATGGCTTATACACACACACAAACACATATATATATATACACGCGCACTCACGTAATTACATGAATATCCGCATTAAGTTACCCCCCCCCTTCTATCTCTCTCTCTTTCTCTCTCTCTCTCTCTCACTCTCTCGGTGTCACTCCCTCCTCTCTTTCTTTCTGCAACTCCCTCTCTCTGTGTGTATACATATATGTGTGTATACACACACACACACGCACACACATATATATATATTTACACACACACACGCACACACACACACACACACATATATATATATCTTCAATCACGTAAAACAAAACCCATTCATACACATACATGCATACATACATACAAACATTCGTACATTTATTCATATACAAAGATATACATAGATAAATACATACATGTATACATACATACACAATCCGGGTAATTGAGTGCGCATGTGTATATGCTTAAATCTAGACACGTGTAGATAAACACGCACCCATATTCACACATACGAACGTATGTCCATGTATGTGTAATTACACACATGCATGTATACGCATAAAAAAACATACATATATACAAACATATTTACATACATATAAACATACATACATATACACACACAAATATATATACACACATATGTACACGTCCGTGTATGGGATTAATTTTGTGTGTGTATGTATGTGTGTGAGTGTTTATATGACTAAGTATATCGTGTAGTGTGTGTGCATATATATATGCGTATATATATATATATTTGTATATATGTATATATGTTTGTATGTATGTATGTATGTATGTATGTATGTATGTATGTATGTATGTATGTATGTATGTATACGCGCGCGCGTGTCACGAAAAACCACAAAACTGGTTGTTATGTTACGCGTGTACAACAACGCCCCCTGGTAGTGTTTTCTATCATCTCTGCTCCCCTGCATAGAATGGGGATGCCAAACACGTCGAACACAACCGCAAACCCCACCCCGACCAAATCCCTATTTTACAACCAGCCCCCTATCACGTTGTACCCTAAAACTGGATTATCCGCTTTATGAACTTGCATAAGGGACCCTGGAGGGGGATAATCTAGACAGATGTTGATTTGATCTCTTGGTTCTGGGCCTTCTAGCCAAGTGTGACACATTTGTAAACCTTCCGTGACAGCTTTTGTGGTGTGTAATGTCTGTGTGTCTTGTCTGTCTGTATTTATGTATGTGTGTGTAAGTATGTATGAATGTATATATATATATATATATATATATATATATATATATATATATATATGTATGTGTGTGCATACGTGTATGTATGAATGTATACGTGTATGCATAAGTGTGTTTGTATAGGCGTATGTATGTATGTGTTTATGTGTGTATGGATGTGTGTATGTATATATCTATGTATAGGTGTATCTATGTACGTAAGTACACGTCTAGGTATATATGTACGTATGTATATGTATGTTTGTATGTACGTATATGTGTGTATAAGTGTATATATGTATGTCTATGTCTATATAAGTGTATACGTGTATGTATTCAAATAGCATATATATTTAAATGACTGTCTATGCATGTGTTTATATATGTGTATATGTATGTATGCATATATATGTGTATATGTATTAATATATGTATTTATACACGCACATGTAATTTAAATAAAGAGGCAAAGGAATCTTTTAACACATCTCTAATGTTCAGTTACAATTGTTTCTGTGTCAACTCTGCTTTTCAACGTCTGTTTACATAAAAAGTTCAGAGTCAAAGTTTACGTAATTGTTGCAGTTTTAAACATCAGAGTGGCACTTCCTCAGACCTGCATCGGAGGTGCACACTTACATTGTGCATCTGCCAGGCCTAGTGTTTTCTTGATATTAAGAGGAAACAAAAAGTAAACATAGGCGCTTGATTATCAACCACATGGTTCCGGGTTCAGTCTCACCTAAGTTTTGTTTTCTGATGTGTTGTGCAATAGCTCTATATTGTAAATGCATAGGAAGTTACCATGAGTGTTGTAGTGGTTTGTCCATCACTGACTCTATGTATATTATTTTCTTTTTCCCTCTTTTACTTGTTTCAGTCATTTGTCTGCAGCCATGCTGGAGCACCACCTTGAAGGGCTTCTAGTAGAACAAATAGACCCCAGGACATACTTTTTTAAAGCCCTAGTACTTATTCCCTCGCCCTCTTTTGCTGAACCGCTAAGTAACG
>NC_069009.1:6788094-6790567 GCF_001194135.2 Octopus bimaculoides
AAATACGATGGGATTCTATTAGTTTCCGTTCACCAAATCCACTCACAAGGCTTTTGTGAAAATTTCAAGTGAATGTAATAAATATTTCGTAAGTTACGAGGAAAAAAGCAAATAATCTTTCAAATTGCAGCGGCCAAGAGTTAAGGGTCACTTAGAAAAAATGAACTACTAACTGATGTATTTGTTACTTAGGGGATTGTTAAAGGGCAAACAGTTACTTCTTATGATCTTACATTATTGGAACATTCAAGTGTCAACATGGCAGCTTGTGAGAGACGACCTATGTCCTGTGATGAAAAACAAAGGATTGTGTACCTTCACCAAGATTGTGTACCTTCACCAAGAGGGCAATTCAGATTGTGTGATAGCAATTACTGTAGGAAGGTCTAGAAGTGTTGTACAATGAATTGTAGCTCATTTTTAAGTCATCAGGATTGACAGATGCTAACCCCAAAACCAGTAGACCTCGTATAACTTCACCAAAAAGGATTGTTTTATGGTTAGAATGTCACAGAAGGATAAGTTTAAGAGTGCTGCTGAGATATCCCGCGAGTTTAGCTCCACTTATGTGGTTCTGCTTGCTTGGGCACCAGCAAAAAAACCGCTGATCTCCAAGAAGAATCAAAGAGCCCATCTTCGTTTCACTCACGAACATATCGTATGGGCAGAGGAACAGTGGTTGCAGGTTCATTTTAGCGATGAATCAACGTTTAATGTGATTGATTCCGATGGCAGGATGTACGTGCGACGAAGTGGCGAAAGGTTATCTCGTGCATGTGTGAAAAAGACAGTGAAATATGGAGAGGGCAGTGTAATGGTATGAGAAACGATCTCTGCTGCTGGTCCTGGCCCACTTATTCGCCTACAAGGGACTGTCAATGCTGAAATCTACAAGCAGATTCTTCGACAGAATGCTCTTCCGATTCTCGTCAGTTCAACCTCCTATCTTCGTGCAGGACAACGCTCCCTGTCACACTACAAAGAGAGCCAAAGATTTTTTTGAGTGATGAACTCATGGACTGGCCACCTCAAAGTCCCGATTGCAACCCTATAGAAAACGTTTGGAAGATTATTGGAGATGGGACGTGAAGGAGAAATCTAAAGAACCAAGATGAACTCTGGAAATTATTGAAAAACGAATGGAACTATACTACTCCATTATTTTGCAAGAAATCAATTCAGTTCTGTGGTAACAGATGTCAGAACGTCACTGATAGTAAAAGAATGTTCACAAAATATTCATAGTAAGGGTTTCTTTATTGTTCTTGTTCCATTTTTCATTGCTTTTCTTGGTGACCCGTAACTTTTGGCCGGTGAAGTTAGGAAAATTATTTGTCTCTTTCCTCATAACTGACGAAATATTTAATCCATTCACTTGAAATTTTCACGAAAGATAGATATTAGATATATTTAAATATGTGTATAATACATATTTCTTCTATAATAAATAATTCAATACACTTGTTCTTAGTGACACTTTTATCGTGGCCTCTAAAGTGTATATATCTCGCTATATGGCAAGTGTCTTCTACCAAATCCGCTCGCAAGGCTTCGGTCGGCCTGAGGCTATAGCAGACGATACTTGGCCAGGGTGCCACGCAGTGGGGCTTAACCCGGAACCATATGGTTGGGAAACAAGTTCATTACCACACAGTCACACCTACGCCTATATCTCAAGCATATTTAAACTGACATATTTGAAGTTTATATTAAAGATAATACGGAGTAGAGATTTTTGGTGAAGCATTCTGAGGCATATCTCAGTCGTAACCGCTTAAAGAAGAATTAGTATCTTGTTAGTGTGTTTTATAAGTTTATAGTTATTACCGAGAATGGGGTCTTTTGATGTCAATGTTTTTGCAACATATCATGCTTTGCTGCTAAACACTTTGTGTTATATTTTATGAGGTTTTTGATCTGTTGCTCATTGATTCCTCACTTAGTAGAGATTTGATTTATATAATAAACTTTATGTGTAATTTGCGTATATTTAATAGATGTGATATCTGCTGAATTTGTTGTGGTGTGTTTGCGTTTGTATACTTCCATCAGTTGGTTTATTGGCTGCTGGAATTGTTCATGACGTGTGTGAATGAGTTTGAACACATACACAAATAAATGAACACATACACAAATAAATACATATGCACAAACACAAACGTGCACATATACAAACATACATGCGCATATTTATATATATCCATACATACATGCATGCATGCATATACACATATATGCGCATGGAGCATGTGAATGACGAGATCAATTAAAATAATCATGGAAATAAGATTCCGATGGCATATCAAAGGTGTACACACAGGATAGCGTTCACATTATCCGTATGTATATATGTATATGTATGTTTGCACGCGTGCGCGTGTATTTGTGTATTCTTTTGTGTGTGTCTTTGCATAAGTTATCAATTAATACATATATGCAAATATATATATATATATATATATATATATATATA
>NC_069009.1:6790667-6791548 GCF_001194135.2 Octopus bimaculoides
TTGAGCGAAAACACTTAAAGCTCCACGAGGCTCCAGCAGGGGGTGGTGGTCAACCCTGTTCTACTCTCTCACCACAATTTTCTCTCACTCTTTCTTCTTGTTTCTGTTGTACCTGTAATTCAATGGGCCAGCCTTGTCACACTCTGTGTCACGCTGAATCTCTCCCGAGAACTGCGTTAAGAGTACACATGTCTGTGGAGTGCTCAGCCACTTGCACGATAATTTCACGAGCAGGCTGTTCCATTGATCGGATTAACTGGAACCCTCATCGTCGTAAGCGACGGAGTGCCAACAAAAAACATACATACAGTAGGCTTCCGCTCAATCTCCGTCTACCATATTCCCTTACAAGGCATTGGTGAGGCTTATGTTACAATAAAAGTTATATGCTTATATATTTATTTATATATGTATGTATGCATGCATGCATGTATGTGTGTGTGTGTAAGTGTGTGAAAGTGTATGTATCTATGTAAGTGTGTGTGTAGAGAGAGAGAGCGAGAGAGAGAAATGCACGTTTAAGTATATATTTAAGTATATATGAACATGCATGTACACACACGCACGCGCAT
This sequence comes from Octopus bimaculoides, assembly GCF_001194135.2. Taxonomy (NCBI): domain Eukaryota; kingdom Metazoa; phylum Mollusca; class Cephalopoda; order Octopoda; family Octopodidae; genus Octopus; species Octopus bimaculoides. The sequence continues at coordinate 6,791,240 of NC_069009.1, forward strand.
ATCACACACATACATTTACACTCAAGCACACACACATACATACACACACAAGCACACACACATATATATTTGTAAGCATGTCTTTGTTAATATTTCCTTCTTGGGATTCTTCACTCCTCGGTGTTGTAGCGGCGCCATCATGACATACTCTACGTCTCTGGCATTTGAAGCCTCCCAGAGCCCATCCCGCTGTAGGTTATATATATATATATATATATATATATATATATATATGATTATGTATATCTATATATATCTCTATATATATATCTATATATCTATATATATATGATTATGTACATTATGATT
>NC_069009.1:6793801-6798003 GCF_001194135.2 Octopus bimaculoides
ATATATATATATATATATATATATATACAACGGGCTTCTTCCAGTTTCCATCTACCAAATTCACTCACAAAGATTTAATGGATAAATAGGTAATCCCATATCGAACGATTTCAGTCTCTGTAACGAATACTTAATCATCATCAGTGCGATTCACCGTATTAGTTCATATACGTGAATATGTACGCATACATATACATACATACATTGACACATATTTACACGAGGCCAATCATTCACCCTGCGCAGCTATTTTGACTTCTATTTCTAGCATGTTGGTACTTTTTCCACGTGCCCTTCATTATGATTATATATTTTTATATATAATTATAAATATATATTAATTTATATTAATCTATGATTTTTAATTGCCTGCTTGCTATTGATATTATTATTATTATTATTATTATTCTATGATAATAATTTTATCCTTTTTTATAAATATATATACTTTTTTCTTGTACTTGTATATATATACTTATGAATTCTTATATTTAATATTTACAAAAGTCTACACATATATAAAAAGCAATAGACATATATATGTATATGCATATATGTGTGTATGTGTATGTGAGTGAGCGCATATATATTTATACACACACACACACACACACATACATACATACATACATACATACATACATATATATATATATATATATATATATATATATATATATATATATTTACAAAACATTAACACTATATGTAAATGAATATATTTATAAATATTTATCTGTGTCTGCGCGTGTGTATATAATTGTATAAATAAATATATGTATAGGTAAATACATATTTATTAATTTACGCTCATATTTGCATACATATACATGCTATTTACATACCGTCTCAAAAACCGACAGAGACTCGCATAAATATATACACAATTTCGTCATATATAATTACACATGATTAAAATAATACTAAATACAATTGTATGTGTGAGTGTACGTACAAGAAGAAGAAGAAGAAGAACTTCAACAACAACAAAATCAAATGCATGTGCGGTGAGGTTTGTCTGACGGGGGTAATAGGCATGCTGACGGATTAAGAAATTTAAAATGGCGGACTGTCTTATTCAGTACCATGAATAATCTTTTGAAACAGCACCGGAAGTTGAAGGAGAAAAATTAAGCGCAACGAGCATTTTATAAAGCTTTTGGACCCTCGGGCATATTTCCGTGTTTTCCCCACTTAGCTACCTAACTGGGTCACTTACATCTTCCGTGTGGGCGTCTCATCTGGAATATCTGTCTGCCTGTCCTGTCTCTGTCTCTGTGTGTGCTTGTTTGTCTTCTATCTATCTATCTATCTATATGTCTGTCTATCTATCTATCCATCTATCTGTCTGTCTATCTATCTCTATCTATCTAGCCACCCGGCTATCAACCCGTATGCCAATCTATCTATCTATCTATCTATCTATCTATCTATCTGTCTGTCTGTCTGCATGTATCTATGTATATATGTATGTGTGTGGTTGAATTTTCATGGCAATACGATGAGTGCTAATTTTACTGAACGTCACATTATCACTTGTCAGGATTACGTTACCCATTCCGTAAAACTAACGAAGACCAGCAATACATACATAGGCGTTCTAACCACCCATGATCAATTATTGTTAATTTGATTGGAATTTCCTAACTATCAGCCAACGAGAAAAGTTTAAACAATAATATTACCGATTATTATACTGAAGGGCTCAGATGAAAATGAGTTGGCGGGGAAAATGCTCTATATACCCTAACTGTTAGTTTTAGCTTTAGGTTCTCCGGTGATACCAGCGTATTTAGCAGTAAACAAGGTCGAATAGGTTGTTATTCTTGTACATCCATCCCATTAATGCTGCTTGTCTTCAGGCCATCTTAAAATGTCTGCCGCCAAGTGATTTCTTACCCATTCTTTCTATGTGGTACCCATATCAAGGTTGTTTTCGAGTTCCATTGACCGGGTAGACGGTACATGTGGTCAACCAGGCAGAATCAGTGCTCTAATTCATTCTCTTGCTGTGGACGTGACCTTGTACTTCTTAGAACCTCCTCATTTGTGACACGGTCCTGCCAGTTTACCCCCAGGTACTTTCTGGGGAACTTTTGTTGTAATATATTAAGTGTTCTAAATTTAGAAAACCATGTACATAACATAATGGCATATCAAATATGTCACGCATATAAAATAAATAAAGACTGCAGCTTGTTCTATCCATGCACTACACAAGGAAAGTAGTTATGAAAAGCTAACTAAACGTACAAAAATAGCAGCGCTTCGAGTAATAAGAATACTAGACATCATAACCTACATTGGCGGCGATGGCGGCGATTGTCTCACGCTAGCGATGTAAACATGAGTGCTTATATGCACCACAGATCCCTGTGAGAGGTTATCTCTTGGTAACCATTACAGTATTGTGTGTTCTACCACAATACTCACTTTGAAGTAGGGACAAATATTACCTTTTGATATTCATACTGCATCTGTCGCTAATGATTATTATTTTATCATAAGTGTGTCTATGTTGAACAAACTGGTAGTATGAAGATTGTTACTGACAACATATGGAACAATAACTATTTCAAGTTTGGCAGAAAGTCGGCAATTTTGAGGGGAAGGGGAGACGATTGCACTAACCCCAGTGCCCAACTGGCACATATTTTATTGACACTAAAAGGATTAAAGACACAGATGACATCGGCGGAATTTGAACACAGAACGTAAAACAGACGAAATACTGCTAAGCACTCTGTCGGGCGTGCTAACGTTTCTACGAGCTCATTGCTTTAGCATGATCGATAATAATAATAATAAATTTCTTTTCCAGCGTCCCCTCATGAATCCGCCTTTTCAACGCCTAAGAATACTAATACTACGACTAAAAATAACTACTAACCTTTAACAAAGACTGGTCGCTATACTGCAACTATAAAATAACTACTAACTGTCCCCTTAATGATAACTATTTAATTAACAACGTAGTTAACCAACAACTGAGCAATATATCTATTAGGAATGCTAATATAGGTGAAATATAGGCGTGGGAATCACTTTCCAGCCACATAGTTTCGGGTTCGTTTCTACTACTCGGTACCTTGGGCAAGTATCTTTTAGTATAGCCACGGACCGACCGCAGCCTTTGCTAGACGAAAATTACATGGAAACGAGTTGCTTATACATATATTTGTATGCATGTAGACCCGTGTGGATGCCTGCGCACGTGTGTGTTTGTGCCTATGTTTCTCTTCACCGCTTGACAGCCGGTACTGGTTTATTTGTGTCTGCATCACTTATCGGTTCGGAAAAATATACTGATAGGATAAATACAGACATTTTTTATGGCAAAAAACTACTGAAGATGATGTTTTCGACTAAAACACTTCAATGCGGTGCTGCAGTATGGCCTCAGTCCACTAACTCAAACAAGTAAAAGATGAAAAGACGTAGAGTAAAAATGTTTTATTTCTCATTACACCTTACATACTTTACATCATCTGAAGTCTAACTACTGCTCATTCCTCAGGGACTTTCGTCTAGCCCCTGAAAAAGTAATTTCACGCGAAACATTTGTACACACGCAGAGTTTTACATAAAAATTTGCACATTAATAAATATGTGTGTGTGTGTGTATATTTATGTGCTTGTGTCTGTATGTATACGTAAATACGTGTATGCTTGTGTGTTTGTGTGTACGCGGATATATCGAGAGGATAGAAAACAGAAAAAAATCTTTTGAGATTAATATGTGCGGTAAAGGGGTGGGTGTCAGAAAAGCCACCCAGAGACAATCTGGACAAGCCATAACGTCAAACGTTCTCTGAGTAAAAGAGAAATTCCAGTAAGACTACTACTACTACTACTACTACTACTACTACTACTACTACCACCACTACTAGTATTATTAAAAATAATAGTAATGATAATAATAGTAATGATAAAGATGATCATAATAATAATAGTAATAATGATGATGAAGATGATGAAAATGATGATGATGATTGTGTGTGTGTGTGTGTGTGTGTGTGTGTACGTATTTGAGTGTGTGCGTCTGATGTATCTATGTATGAGAGTGTGTTTTATATGTAGGTATATGCATATAAATATCAGAATGTATATTTTTATATACGGCTGTGTACGCGTGTGCATATATATAGAGAGATGTGTGTGTGTGTGTGTGTGTGTGTGTGTGTGTGTGTGTGTGTGTGTGT
>NC_069009.1:6798873-6802130 GCF_001194135.2 Octopus bimaculoides
TATATATATATATATATATATATAAGCACTCATATATATGTATAGATGTGTGTGTGTATATGTATATATATATATATATATATATATGCGTGTGTGTGTGTGTGTAAGTGTGTGTCTGTATGTATTGATGTGTTTATATATATATATATATATATATGTGTGTGTATGTAAATATAGCTAGATAGAAGGATAGAAGAATAGATATATATGTATGTACTTAATTATACACGAACATCTGAATATGTATATGTTTATATCTGTAGGTATTTATGTATATATCTTTGTATGCACACACACACACCCATATACATTTATATATACCCACACACACATATATATACATTTATACATTCAGATATACACACACAAACATTTGTATATATCCATATACGCTTTGGGCACCCCTACTCCTCTTTCTCCTCCCACTCTCACCCTTACACCAAACACCTCACCTCCTTCACCTCACAATCTTCTCCACCACCACCACCACCAACACCACCCCCGGCTCATTATCCTTTCCTTCCCCTCAAAACCTCCGTCTTTGCGCATTCCGTCGACTCACATTTACCAAATCTTACACCAATCTTATCGGATATGTTACTACTTTCAGATATGTATATAACAGTATCGAACGTACAACCAGAAGTTTTCCTCGTTCCTTGATGTGGTTTTACCATTCCATTATCTTTTCAAAGATTCCTTCATTTCTCTCTGAGTATAAAAACTTTTTTCCATTCCTTCGTATTCCCACATATTTTTGGAACACTTTTCTTCCATTTTGTTCTCCAAGCATCTCCCGTGTGCTTGAGTGACGTTCATTCCTCTCCACTGATTTTACAGTCGTCTGCCGTCTGTAGTCACCCTTTTGATTTTTATCATTCTTTATTTCTTCAAATTTCTTTTTCTATCATTCATTTTTCTAGAACTCTTCTACTTCATTTTTTGTTTAGATATTCTACTTTTTCTGAAATCTGTTTTCGATCTTCTAGTTACGGCTGTTTTTTGTTTTAACGTCGTCTGTTATCACAGAAATATGTCTATCCGTGTACTTCCTATTTCCTTCGTTTTTAGCCTTCTTCCTGCTTTCTTATGCTTCCTCTATCTCACTATCAAATCCATCTATCCATCCATCCATCTATCTGTCTATCTGGCCATCTCTCTCTCTCTCTCTCTCTCTCTCTCTCTCTCTCTCTCTCTCTCTCTATCTATCTATCTGTCTATCTATCCATCTATCTATCTATCTATCTATCTATCTGCACACAAATATATATACGAGGAGGTACCCAAAAGTAACCGGAAACGTTCTCTGTGGAAAAGCCCGTTATAGTATGGGCTTCCGCTGCTAGGAGCCACTTGATGCGACCTTCAGGCATCAGTCTGCCGACCTGCGCCATCTGCTGAAGTCGTCCTACCGCGTGGTACGTCTTGTTTTGCTATGCTTCTTGCTCGTCAATTTTTGCGATGACTGAAACGAAGGAACAGCGTACTTCCATGAAATTCTGTGTTCTGCCAGGAAAAACGGCAGACGATACAGATGTCATGCTTCAAGCAGCTTACAACGATGCTGCTGTAAGCAAAATATAAATTTATGAGTAGTTTTCATGCTTTGGGAATGGTCACTTTTGGCTTGAAAACCTATTTTGTTCAGAGCGACCGTCAACCTCCCGGACGAATGAAAACATAACGAAAATTCATGAAATGATCTTGGAGAACCATCACTGAACAATTCACGAATGTGTTGCTTATGACTGGTGTGTCCTTGAACTCCTGCCAACGAATTTTGAGCGAGGAATTGCGAATGAAAAGAGTTGCAACAAAATTTGTGCCTCGCTTTCTCACAGGAGATCAAACGCATTCACGATTAAATGGGTATCATGAACTGAAAGAACAGTCAGAAGTCGACTCGGACGTTTTCTCGAAGGTCATCACTGGTGATGAAAGCTGGGGCTATGGAACTTGCAAATGTGGAAGAGGTGAAGAAAACAAAAACGACAGACGCGTTAAAAGCATCATTTCTCAAGAGTTCCAACCCTGCTTAGAAAAGTGGCAAACGCGCCTTGACTGATGCTTTGTCTCAAATGGAGAATACTTTGAACGCGATAAAAGTGTAAACATGTAAAACTAAATGAATAAAATGATATTGCAAAATTCCGGTGTCTTTTTTGCGGGGGGGGGGGGCTGTATATATATATCTTTTATCTATTACATGTTTCAGTCATTGGACTGCGGCCATGTTGGGGCATCGCTTTGAAGGATTTTAGTCGAACAAATCGACCCCAGGACTTAATTTTAAACCCTAGTATTTATTTAATTGTTCTCTTTTGCCAAAACTTTAAGTTACGGGGACGTAAACACAGCAACACCAGTTGTTAAATACAAGCACAGACACAAAAGCACATACACACATATATCAAGCATTTGTAGTATTCATTTGAATCAAGGTATTTTAATATTAAGGACACCAAGTAAGGTTCAAAATCCGCACATCCGTGTATATGCCATTTACAAAACATGGCCGCATTTGCCCGTGCATATATGGACATATTCATACACTTACATATACCTTGTACGTTCACACCACTGGCATACATTTTCACGATCCAATGTAAGTTCTAGATTCAGGAACCTTCAATATGTGTGTGTGTGTGTGTGTGTGTGTGTGTGTAGATACACAGACAGATGAATAGACATAGATGAATAGATAGATAGATAGATAAATAGATAGATAGATAGATACATACATACATACATACATACATACATACATACATACATACATACATATAAAACATACAACCAGAAGTTTTCCTCGTTCCTTGATTTGGTTTTACCATTCCATTACCTTCTCAAAGATTCCTTCATTTCTCTCTGAATATAAAAACATTTTTCCATTCCTTCGTATTTCTACATATTTTTGTAACACTTTTCTTCCATTTTGTTTTCCAAGCATCTACAGTGTGCTTGAGTGACATTCATTCCTCTCCACTGATTTTACAGTCGTCTGCCTTCTGTAGTCTTCTTTTGATTTCTATCTCCTTCGTCTAGTTTTTTCTTTTATCTATTCGTTTTTCTTTTCTATCATATATTTTCTACACCTCTTCATTTCCGTCGGTTATCTCATTTTTAACTTTCTGTATTTATTTCCTCTTCCTTGTTTATCAGGCTTCTTGCTGTCTTCTTATTCTTTATCTATCTAGCTAGCTAGCTAGCTACCTCTCTCTCTCTCTCTCTCTCTCTCTCTCTCTCTCTCTCTCTCT
>NC_069009.1:6802687-6804968 GCF_001194135.2 Octopus bimaculoides
ATATATATATATATATATATATATATATATATATATATAGGGTGTATTTGTAAATAAAGATGTAGATTGATGCACAGAGTACTTAACATCGAGAAAAATACCCGATCGAACGTGGATTTCTATCTACGATATTTATCTACGATATGCCGTTTGCCCTGTGCATAGACTGTGCGTCTTATGGGTTTTTGTGGTTATTCTAAGTTGTCCTTCATTGAAGTTGAAAAATTGTAGGGTAGAATCTTTTAAAGGGTTCGTGGTTTCTTGGTTTATGGTCGTTCTGTTGTATATATATAATAGTGTGCGTTGATATTGTTGGATGGTCCTTCGTTGGGATTCGAATTCTAGTAAGGGTCATTCGTGTTAAGGGGATCCCAGTATATTCATACAAATACGTACACACACAAACAAAATTCTGCTTTGGAACATTGGGTTTCGATGCATATTACATAAAGCTATAAATAATAGCATGTAAATATTGTGTGGTAAAACTGTTGTGGAGAGATCGGTAGATAGATAGATAGATAGATAGATAGAAAGTTAAATAGATAGATGGACGGATGGATGGATAGATAGATGAATCAATAGATAGATAGGAAAAAAGACAAGCAGACAGACAGACAGGCAGACAGACAGACAGACAGAAAGACAGACAGACTGATTGTTAGATAGATAATAGATAAATAGATAGTTAGTTAGAGAGATAGATAGATAGATAGATAGAGAGAGGGAGATACATACATACGTACATACATACATACATACATACATACATACATACATACATACATACATGCATACGTACGTACGTATTTATGTATGTACATACACACATACAAACAAAAATATCCTGTTGTTGGGAACCTTGGATCTCGGTTAGAAACCGGTTCTTTCTATTGGCAAGAAATCTTGAAATAAACTGAATAATTACCAACCACATGGTCCCGGGTTCAGTCCCACTGCGTGGCATCTTGGGAAAGTGTCTTCTACTATAGCCTCGGGCCGACCAATGCCTTGTGAGTGGATTTGGTAGACGGAAACTGAAAGAAGCCTGTCGTATATATGTGTATATGTATGTATGTGTGTATGTGTTTGTATGTCTGTGTTTGTCCCCCCAACATCGCTTGACAACCGATGCTGGTGTGTTTATGTCCCTGTAACTTAGCGGTTCGGCAAAAGAGACCGAAAGAATAAGTACTAGGCTTCCAAAGAATAAGTCCTGGGGTCGATTTGCTCGACTACAGGCGGTGCTCCAGCATGGCCACAGTCAAAAAGACTGAAACAAGTAAAAGAGTAAAAGAGATACATGCATAACATACACAGATATACATTCATATATATACATAGATATTCTTTTCCAATCTAAGCACAAGGCCTGAAATTTGGGGGGGAGGGCGCCAGTCGATTAGATCGACCCCAGTACGCAACTGGCACTTAATTTATCGACCCCGAAAGGATGAAAGGCAAAGTCGACTTAGGCAGAATTTGAACTCAGAATGTAAAAACAGACGAAATACCACTAAGCATTTCCCCCGGCGTGCTAACGTTTCTGCCAGTACGCCGCCTTTTACATACATGAGTGATGGATAGAGAGGTAAATAGATACATATATTAATACAGGCAGACAAATAGACTGACAGACAGACAGACAGACAGACAGATAGATAGATAGATAGATAGATAGATAGGATAGAGCCACAAATATATACATATACACACGCATTAAAATACACGTATACATAACAGTATTGAACATACAACCAGAAGTTTTCCTCGTTCCTTGATATGGTTTTACCATTCCATTACCTTCTCAAAGAGTCGTTCGTTTCTTTCTTAATATAAAAAACTTTTTTCCATTCCTTCCTATTCCTACATATTTTTGGAACACTTTTCATCCATTTTGTTTTTTTAAGAGTTTGCTGCGTGCTTGAGTGACATTCATTCCTCTCCACTGATTTTGGAATCGTCTGCTTTCTGTAGTCTTCCTCTTAAAAATTCTTCCTCCTAAATTCACGGTCTTTCTTTGTTTCATTTTCTTTCCTCCCTTACACATTTTCTTCGTCCGTTCTTTTTCCGTGTGTTCATGTTTTGCATTTTTCAAATCTGTTTTCGATCTTCTAGTTCCGTTTTTCCTTTCATCACCACTAATCATTTTTTTTTCAACATCTTCTCCTCTTTCCTCCTCTCTTCTAGTTTTGCCTTCAATAACTACACATATCTATCAATCTATCTATCTATCTATCTATCTATTTCTCTCTCTCTCTCTCTCTCTCTCTCTCTCTCT
>NC_069009.1:6805913-6807315 GCF_001194135.2 Octopus bimaculoides
GTGCGTGTGTTTATTACCGGCATAATGCCTCTCCCAAGGTTTAATTGTATTTCTTTCAACACACGTATCCACATCAAGAATCTTGCACACGAAATACACATACGATATATATATATATATATATGCATATATTTTTTCATGTAGATATACGTATGCAAGTACCTATGTATGCTTATAGAATTCATGTGTGTATGTGTGTGTATATTACACATATATACTTATATATGAATGCAGATGCATGGGTATATATATATATGTGTGTGTGTGTGTGTGTGTATACATATGCACACATAAGTGCATATATATATACATATTTTCATGCGTAAATTTACTGTATTTTCCTACCCATAATCTTACACTTATGTACGTACAACCTCACACACGCATGCATGCAAACGCACACACATACACGCACCACACACACTCACACACACACACATACACGCGCACACGCATATATTTATATGCATACGTGTGCATACATGCTATTTGTTTGTTGTTGGATACGTATGCAGAGAGCAGGAGAAGTGCGAGAAATACAGATGCGGAGATAGAGCTAAATGGAGAAATAAAGTCGGTACACTTTTGCAGGCCCGTTGCCAGACCGATGCGTGAGGTGGCTTCAGAATATTCTGGATGGGCGGTATTTTGTAATAATGCTAAAGTGGAGTTTCGAAATAAGTGTATCGTTGTAAATCTGAGGGTACACCATTGAATACTGAGGGAGCAGTGTCGTTCAGTAAACCCCCCTTAGAAAACAGGCATGCTTTATAGATAGAGAATCAAAGGGAAACCAATGATAAAAGTTGTAGACATGTACAGAAAACAAAAAAGTGGCTGTGTGGTAAGTAGCATGCTTACCAACCACATGGTTCCGGGTTCAGTCCCACTGCGTGGCATCTTGGGCAAATGTCTTCTAATATAGCCTTGGACTGACCAAAGCCTTTTGAGTGGATTTGGTAGACAGAAACTGAAAGAAGCCCGTCGTATATATATATATATATACATATATATATATTATTTTGTTTAAAAGAGTTCCAACACTCTGTTTTTTATGTTTTATTTATATTCCTGCAGAACCAATGTGTGGTATAGAATATACAATATATAATGTAATATACAATATATAATATAAAATAATATACAATATATAATATAAAATAAAATAAAAATGGATGGCACCATGAAAGAAAGTATTGAATGTAGATGAAATATTGAGTGTTCAATATAAAGGATCAAATATATAAATATAAATATAAATATATATATATAAAGGCGACTCGAGTTTCAGGGCTATTTCCCTTCGTCATGGCCGGTATGACAGACTTTAACAGACTGTTAAAGTCTGTCATACCGGCCATGACTTTAACAGTCTGTTAAAGTCTGTCATACCGGCCATGAC
>NC_069009.1:6807502-6809529 GCF_001194135.2 Octopus bimaculoides
GTTGGAACTCTTTTAAACAAAATAATATATTCCTCTATACACAATCATACAAAAAAACCACCTTTTTTGTATTTATTTTTACTCGCATATATATATATATATATATATATATATATGGTTGTGTCTGTGTTTCTTCCCCCAACACTGCTTGACAACCGATGCTGGTGTGTTTACGTCCCCGAAACCTAGCGGTTCGGCAAAAGAGATTGATAGAATAAGTACTAGGCTTACAAAGAATGAGTCCTGGGGTCGATTTGCTCGACTAAAGGCGCTGCTCCAGCATGGCCACAGTCAAATGACTGAAACAAGTAAAAGAGTAACCCTATTTGCATGTATCCATGCATCCATCTATCTATCTATCTATCTGTCTATCTATCCATCCATCCATCTATCCATCCATCTATGTTCTCCGTTCACCATTCCTGGGAGGGGTGGTTCGTCGTCGTATCGTCCTCAAGAACCTCCTCTATATGTTTCCAGCGGAAGTAACTATCATTCCATGTTTCGGCTGAAACCCCAAGCCTTACCAACTGAGTCTATGGTTATTATCCAAGCATCTCGTTCTTGATCAACCTCAGGTCTTCTGCTAATCATGAAGAAGGGGCCCTCCAGAGACCGGGCGTTGCAATATGTTCTTGAGCAAAACAATTCATTCCACGTTGCTTTGCGGTCATTACGTAATCTCTCGTGTGGCATTTCGTTCACCTGTACAGGTAATATCGATTTGATGGAGGGTAAGTGAGCTTATGTGCAACATAAACGTTTTACTCTTTTACTCGTTTCAGCTAGGCGGCCGTGGTCATGCTGGAGCACCACCATCATCATTACAGTAGATCACTATAAACAAATTACCTGTACAGGTTGTTCTGCCAGAAATTGCAGAAACCGTCAGAGAGTCCATGATATATATAGGCATATGTGTGTGTCTGTGTGTGTGTGTGTGATAATTTGTATGTATTTGTGTATGTATGTATGTATGTATGTATGTATGTATGCATGTATGTAGGCGCGTGGCTTAGTGGTTAGGATACTTGGCTCACGATCGTAAAGTCATGAGTTCAATTCTCGGCGACGCGTTGTGACCTTGAGCAAGACACTTTATTTCATGTTGCTTCAGTTCACCCAGCTGGCAAAAATGAGTAGTACCTGTATTTCAAATGGCCATCCTTGTCACACCCTGTGTCACACTGAATCTCCCTGAGAACTACGTTAAGGGTACACGTGTCTGTGGAGTGCTCAGCCACCTGCACGTTAATTTTACGAGCAATCTGTTCCGTTCATCGTATCACCTGGGACCCTCGTCGTCGTAACCGACGGAGTGCCCCGTTATGTATGTATGTATGTATGTATGTACGTATGTGTGTGTGTGTGTGTATGTATTCATCTTTGCAATGTCCCCATCACTCCACAACCGGTGCTCATATATGTCCCGGTAACTCGGTTTGGCAAAAGTGCCCCAGCATGGGCGTAATCCGTTGACTGAAACAAGTAAAAAGCAAACTCTATTCTCGCTCTCTGAGACAGTTGAAACTCGAAGTCTTATTCAGTTCCTAAAATTGGTTTCAAATGTTGGCACAAGGCCTGCGATTGAGGGGGAAGGGTCCTCCAGTACTCAGCTGGTACCAATTTTATTGACCCTGAAAAGACATAAAGCAAAGTCAACCTCAGCGAAATTCGAACTCAGAATGCAAAGACGAACGAAATACTGCTGAGCATTTTATCCGGCATGCTAATGATTCTGCCAGCTCGCTGCGCTGCCTTAGGTTTCAAATTTTGGCACAAAGCCAGTCAATTCGGGGGGGGGGTTGTTAGTCGACTACATCGAGTCTGTGTGTCCAAATGGTACTTATTTTATCGACCCCCGAGAGGATGAAAGGCAAAGTCGACTTCAGTGGAATACGAACTCAGAAAGTTAACGCGGACTACATGCCACTAAGCATTTTGTCCGGGGAGCTAATGGTTCCACGCCAGCCCGCCGCCTTCAGTTAATTCCCAATATAAAACGTATATTTGGCTCCAACACAAAT
>NC_069009.1:6811663-6812920 GCF_001194135.2 Octopus bimaculoides
GTCATAAAAATGTTATTCCCTGTGACATATTTCATCCGGTTTAATCGTAATTTATACGCATATATTGTTTATATAATAAATTACGCTGTGCATATCTATGTGTGTAACAATTTTAGAGTTCGGATTCTAGAGTTAGGGTTAGGGTTAGGGTTAGGGTTAACAGTCTAGTTAGGGTTAGGGTTAGGGGATTAATACGATATACACCGTTACAGCGCTAACTGTTTTCAACTGAATAGACGTCAGTGATTAGTAGAAATTATCGAAATAAGACAATTTTTTACATGAAATAAATTCGAATACAAAAATTTTTTTCTGTTCTATAACACAAAAATAGATAAGTATACGAAGTTTGAAAGTCTTTCCGTACCAAAAACACTACATAAAACAGAAATGAAAACTGGTGCCCCCGTTTTGAACAAGATCCGCTAGTAGTAGTAGTAGTCATAGTATTAGCAGCAACAGCACTGGTAGTAGTAGAAGTAGTAGTAGTAGTGATTAGGCGGTGATGTTGGTGGTAGTCGTATCATTGTTTTAGTTTAGATCAACACTGATTATATACAAAGGCATTCCAAAAGTGAACATCCCATTTGGTTCTCTTTGTGCAATGATCCAGGACCTCAGCATGCAAAACATCCTTTTCTGAGAGAGAGCATAAAACGTAGGCTACTTGGCTGCTATTTCTAACAGATCTACCTACCATGTAGAATCTCTCTCATTGGCTCATACATACATATATGCATGCATAAGACAGAAGGGTGTGATTTGAGGGAAATTTGGCTGCTATTTCTACCAGTTCTAGCTACCATGTAGAGGTCTCCCTCATTGGCTCATACATACATATATACATGCATAAGACAGAAGGGTGTGATTTGAGGGATATTTGGCTGCTATTTCTACCAGGTCTAGCTACCATGTAAAGGTCTCCCTCATTGGCTCATACCATACATATCTACATACATAAGACAGTAGGGTGTGATTTGAGGGAGATTTGGCTGCTATTTCTACCAGGTCTAGCTACCATGTAGAGGTCTCCCTCATTGGCTCATACATGCATAAGACAGCAGGGTGTGATTTGAGGGGGATTTGGCTGCTATTTCTATGGGGCCCAGTTGCTATGTAGAGCCCTACCTTTTTGGTTCGTAGTTCTCGCTGCTATTGTTGTTGGCGTCGGTGGTAAACGAGGCGATGGGGGTTCGAAACTTCATCTCTCTTACTTACAACGGCGCACACATAAACACACACACACACACATATATA
>NC_069009.1:6813328-6813855 GCF_001194135.2 Octopus bimaculoides
ATATATATAAATATATATATAAATATATATATAAATATATATATATATATAAATATATATATATATATAAATATATATATATATATAAATATATATATATATGTATATAAGCACATATATACATGTGCATCCACATTTGTATATACACATGCATACACACACACATATTTATAGACACATACATGAACACGTTAATACACACGTATCCACTCACATACAGGCACACACATACCCCTCACACACATACACACATATCACACACACACAAACACATTTACACATACATATATAACCATACACACATACTCATATACACACATACCCATACAAAAACATACACATATATCCATACACACATCCACATATACACACACATACATCCATAAAAACACACACACATACACACATACCCATATACACACATACACATACCCATACAAACATACACACACATGCCCATACACACACATCCACCGACGTTCTCTATTTACCCATCTATCTTCATTATTTTGTCTGTCCTTCCTCGT
>NC_069009.1:6813865-6816848 GCF_001194135.2 Octopus bimaculoides
CCCTCCTTTCTATTTCTTCCTACCCTCTCCCTCTCTCTGCTTATTGCATACTCCCCCCTCGCTTTCTCTTTTTCTCTCTCTCTCTCCCTCTGTCTCTGCCGTCACCAAACTTCACCTCTTTAACCATCTCCCTCCCCGCTCCGCTCCGCATACCGTACAATGCATCATATATCACTTACGGAACGGGTGTTGGATGATGTAGGGGGAGGTAAGTCCGAAACTTGGAATGACGGTGATGATGATGGTGGTGGTGGTGGTGCTAGTGATCGAGTGGGTGGGGAATGTGTCGTGACTGGTGGCGTGCTGAGGTTGGGTGAGGTGGATGGGTCGGTTGTTATTACCATGGCTGTTATTGTTGTTTTAGCTCTTATGATTAGTTTTCTTGATGTTGTTGTTATTGTTATTGTTGTTAATTTTGTAGCTGTTGTAGTTGTTGCGGCTGTTGCTGTTGTTGTTGTTGGTGGTGGTGTCGCTGTTTTTGCTACTGTTGTTGTTGTGATCGTTGTAGCTACTTTTGTTGTTGCTGTTTTCTCGTCCCTTCTTCGTGGGGTGAGGCTATCCTGTTCTTACCGGACACGGTTTTCATCAAAGACATTGTTGGCACTCCGTCGCTTACGACGTGGAGGGTTCCAGTTGATCCGATCAACAGAACAGCCTGCTCGTGAAATTATCGTGCAAGTGGCTGAGCACTCCACAGACACGTGTACCCTTAACGTAGTTCTCGGGGATATTCAGCGTGACACAGAGTGTGACAAGGCTGACCCTTTGAATTACAGGCCCAACAGAAACAGGAAGTAAGAGTGAAAGTTGTGGTGAAAGAGTAAAGCAGGGTTCGCCACCATCCCCTGCCGGTGCCTCGTGGGGCTTTAGGTGTTTTCGCTCAATAAACACTAAAGCGTCATCATGAACACAAGACCACATTTTCCAATGAGCGACATGGCTGTATAGGTAAGGCCTCTATCTTCAACCCACATAGTTCCGGGTTCAGTCCTACTACACGACACCTTGGTCAAATGTTTTTTTAATATAGTCCCAGGCTAAAGTCTCATGATTGGATTTGGTAGATGGAAACTGAAAGAAGCCTGTCGTAGCTCAGTTGGTAAAGTATCAGACATTTACGAGATAACATCAAAAGAGATCTGCGGGTGCATCATTTGTTAGCGGCGTTGCCCCAGTATGGCCGCAGCTCTGGAGCTGGAAGAAGCTGATAAGTTAAAGAGTTATATATATATGTGTGTGTGTGTGTGTGTGTGTGTGTGTGTGTGTGTGTGTGTGTGTATTTGGTTTGTCTTCATTCCCGTTCGGCAAAAGAGCTGACAAGTTAAGTACCAGGCGTTACTGGGATCGATTCGTTCGATTAAACTCTCCAAGGCACTGCCCCAGGATGGACACAGTCCAATGACTGAAACAGGTAACAGATAAAAGACATATACGTATATGTCTTTTATATGGCAGTATGGTTAATAAACTTGCTTCCCAAACGTGTGATAGCGGGTTCAGTCCCTTCACACGGTACCGGAGCAAGTATCTCCTACTATAGCTCCGGGTCGACCAACGCCTTATGAGTGCATTTGGCAAACGGAAACTGTGTAGAAGCTCGTCGTATAAATGTGTGTGTGTATTTGTGAGTGTCGTGTTTGTGCTGTCCTCCCCCATGGCGTTACAACCAGTGTGGGTTTGCTTACGTTCGTGTAATTTAGCGGGCCGGCGATAGAGACGTATGAATAAATATTAGATTTTAAAATCGATAACAGAGTCGATTTGTTCAGCTAAAACCTGCAAGGCAGTGCTCCAGCATGGTACTACGATACTGTACAGTAGATAATGTAGTCCTAGATACACTGTATCTGAGTAAAAGATGGGATAGTCATAAGTGGAACGTCATTGATCATAAGCCTGCAAGTTCAGGACTGACATGGGACTACACACCAACTACTCATCTCTACAGTACGTTGTGTAATGTAGTCCTAGATACACAATGGCTGAATAAAAGAGGGTATGGTCACAGTTGGATCATCTTTCTTCATGGGTTTGCTACTAAAAAGCAATTACAATACTATACATTAGTCAATGTAGTCCTAGATACACTTTGCCCTAGTAAAAGATGGGATGATCACAGCAGGAAAATCATTGATCATAGGCCTACCAGATCAGGACTGACCCGGGGCTAAACAACAACAAGAGCAAAAACAACAAATACTAGAACCTCTAATACTAACGACTATACTATACTATGCTATACATTCGATAACGTAAACCTAGATAGACAATGCCTGGATAAAATATAGGATCATGAAGCGCTAAGATGCTCACCCACCCCAAGAAACACCACCACCACCCTCTCACTACCACCATCACTACACCCACCACCACAGTGTCACTATCAACATCTACTGCCTAATCTTTCATTCGAACCCAAACACGCTAGCTGTCGTTACGTTTGATAAACTCTCGCAATTACCTTTCACATAAATTTTCTCTGCTTTTTGATTGGACATTCCTGGCGTGTTTTCGAAGATTTATACACACATTGTATAAACACACATTGACGTTGACATACACTGATATGTGATACATGCATACATACATACATACATACATACATACATTGATATACGTAGACATGCGTATATACATACAAACGAAATTGTAGGTACATGTATTCATAACGACACTTGCGTGAACTCACAAGCACACACACGGGAAAAAACCTTTTTTGTAAACACAGACACACAAACGTAGAGAGAGAGAGAGAGAGAGAGAGAGAGAGAGAGAGAGAAATTGTGTGTGTATTAGTGTATATGGCTGTGTGATAAGAAGGTTGCTTCTCAACAACATGGTTCCGCGTTCAATCCCACTGCATGGCATGTTGTATAAGTGTTTTCTGCTATAGCCTCAGGCCGACCAAATCTTTTTGAGTGGATTTAGTACATGAAAACTGAAAGAATTCCGTCGTATATATATATATGTGTGTGTGTGTGTG
>NC_069009.1:6817204-6819704 GCF_001194135.2 Octopus bimaculoides
AAAATACAAAATGGCTGATAGTTAGCAAGGTGAGACACACATAAGAAAGAAGGAAACAAAGGACCACTGATGAGGTCACAGAAGTGTGACGAAAGAACTCTGGCCGAAATAAGATTAAGATTAAGATTAATGTAATATAAAGCTGAAAAAAAAAAATTAACACCAAATATACAGTGAGTGTGTTTTTATTGGCTAAACTGGCAATATGACCATCCCCAAGTACAACAAAATATATATATATATATATACACACGACGGCATGACAAGCTTCTTTCAGTGTCCGTCTACCTGGCTCGGGTTCATAATGGAACGCACACTTGTTCAAGGTACCACGCAGTGCGATCGAACCCGGAGCTATGTGGTTCGGAAGCAGACTTCTTACCACATAGTCACACCATGTGCCTACAAACTGCTGTGATCGTGGTTCAATCTTCTTTTCTTCGTTGACTTGTCTCATTGGGCAGCGGCTATGCTGGAGCACGGCCCGTAAGGAGTGTTTGTCGAACAAATCCAGCCCAGTGCTTATGTCTGTTATTTTATTCTATCGGTTTCATTTACTAAACCCCTAAGTTATAGGGACGTCAACAAAGCAACACCGGTTGTCAAGCGCTGGTGAACAGACACAAACACACCGTACACACACACACACACATGTATATATGTGTGTGTGTGTGTGTGTGTATATATATATATATATATATATACACAATTTAAAAATAGGATAAAATCTTTATAAGAATTTATCATGTAGTTAGCGTGTGAAGTTTTTTCACGCTAACTACTTATATATATATATTGTATATACTACAGGTTTCCACGCAGTTTCCATTTACGAAATTCACTCGCAAAGTATTGTTTGGTCCGGTGCTCTAGTAAAATGTACACACGCAGGAATGGCTGTGTGGTAAGTAGATTGCTTACCAGCCACATAGTTCTGGGTTCAGTCCCACTGCGTAGAACCTTAGGCAAGTGTCTTCTACTATAGCCTCGGGCCGACCAAAGCCTTATGAGTGGATTTGGTAGACGGAAACTGAAAGAAGCCCGTCGTATATATGTATATATATGTGTGTGTGTCTTTGTGTCTGTGTTTGTTCCCTCACCATCGCTTGACAACCGATGCTGGTGTGTTTACATCCCTGTAACTTAACGGTTTGGCAAAAGAGACCGATAGAATAAGTACTAGGCTTACAAAGAATAAGTACCGGGGTTGATTTCATCTACTAAAGGCGTTGCTCCAGCATGGCCGCAGTCAAATGAGTGAAACAAGTAAAAGAGTAAAGAGTACGCAAGATGCCACGCAGTTGGACTGAACCTGGAACCATGTTGCTGAGAAGCAAAGTTCTTACCACACAGTCACGCTTTGCAGCTATAAACTACTGTGGACGTTAACGAAGCGACACCGGTTGTCAAATCGTGGCGAACAATCACACACAGCCACACCGTACATATATACACAGATATATACGTCGAGCTTCCATACAGTTTCCGTTTGCCAAATTCACTTGCAAGGTATTGGCTGGTCAGGTGCTATAGTAGAAATCACGGTGTTCATGGGACCAAAACGCAGTGGGACCAAGGCTAGAACAACAAAATGAATAACAAGAATAACTACAAACACAACACGCACTACACCGATTTTTCCACAAAAAATGCCATAACAATTACAACGACCCTATTAACAGCAACAGCAAAAATAACAATAATAATAGTTATAACATCAACTACACGATGAACAACAAACAGCTGGTGCCACAACAATAGATTCCTCGCAGACAGACGGAAGAAAGGGAAAACATTTAGTTGTGTCGTTCTTATGAAAAGAATTAATTTAAATACAAAAGATGGAACGATAGGGCTCCTGACAAAAACACCGATTCAATTTACATTTGTCCTATCTGATTACTCTGCCTGCACGACAATGTCAGAATCATGAAATTTTCTGAGGTTTTTTCCTTTCTTTTTGCTTTTTACAAATGAATAAATTCATATACTTAACGAATACAAGAGACAAAAATAAAATATAAAAAAATAATCAAGCTGAAAAATAAAAGCATATATGTATATATATTTTTTTGAATATAAGGAATTTAATTTCTCTACGTATTTCTTCACTCTGATCTCAATCTTGATATTGCTTGGCGCTAATTTATTTAGCAATTTATTTTAATTTCGACTGAAAAATATTATTAAACTTTAATAGCATTTCTCAAATGTTTTTCTAGTAATTTTTAATGTTTTTCTTTCTGTTTCTGTTTGCGTTCTCATGTTTGTCTTGTAAATTTTTACCGTCTTTATATATTCATTTATTCATTATTATTATTTTTATTATTATCATTTTATTATTATTACTTATATCTAATGTTATTACTATCATTATTATTGTTCTTAAAGAATAAAAGAAATTATTATAATTCTTCTTCTTCTTCTTCTTCTTATTATTATTATTATTATTACCACAGTTACTATTATTACAATTGTAATTCTACTACTACTACTACTA
>NC_069009.1:6826489-6826814 GCF_001194135.2 Octopus bimaculoides
ATATCATAAAATCCAAGAAAGTTAAGGGTTGTGAATCCAACCCACTAAGGGATAATATCTATCCAATATACTGCCGCAAGGATACCCAATTATTATTACACTAGTGTTTTTAACAAAAGCAATAAATGGGTACGGGTAAAAGGATATTTTACCCTTAATTTATATAGCAATAAGAAGTCCTTTTTAATTACTGATGTGACATAATATTTCATATGTGTTTGTAAATTGTTTTTATTGTCCTCTTAGTTAAAAAATAAATAGGAAAATTGACATAATACAATGTCTGCAAGTTGATGAATACCACATATTCCCCTCCATTTTCTTA
>NC_069009.1:6829292-6833682 GCF_001194135.2 Octopus bimaculoides
ATATATATATATATATATATATATATATATATATATATATATAGCTATCTATATATATACATTTATCTACCATCTGCCTATCTATCTATATGGATGTGTGTGTATTTGTATGTATGTATGTATGTATGTATGTATGTGTGCACAGACAGTTAAATGGACAGATTGATAGGTCGATAGATAGAAAGAGTGAGGGTGTGTGTGTGTGTGTGTGTGTCTGTGTGTGTGTGTGTATGTGTGTGTGTATGTGTGTGTGTATGTGTCATAGACATAGACACATACGTACTTACATATACACGCACGCCACACACACACACACATACACACACACACATATATATATATGTTATATGCATAAACAAAAGTTAACAATGAAAGAAAAAAAGAAAAATACTTCAACGGCACACATAGATTCGGTAGCGCAGACCGTCTGAAAAATCTCTGCGAGAAATTACCATTATGCTAATTCTAAACTATATTCCTGCGTCTGGATATCTCTTTACTATTAATGAGGCTGTCATTTTAGATTTCGTAATGTGTATATAACATTCCATCTGAGAGAAGATGGACGGGGTGTACTTTCACTTTCATTTTCGGTTTTCTCGCGCACCCCTTAGTCGTTTCTCTCTCCCTGTTTCTCTTACTTTCTTTCTCACTCCCCCTCTCTTTCTCTCTCGTGCAACCTATCTCTTTCTTTCTCTCTCTCTCTCTCTCTCATTCTTTTCCTCTTCAATTCTCTTTTTCTTTATTTTTTAACCCTCTCTTTCTTTCGTTCTCCCAACCTCTCTTTTTTTCTCTCTTTTCTTCCCTTTGTCTTGCTCTTTCCCTCTTTCCTTTCATTTCTCTCACTTTCTCTCTTTTTGTTTCTTTCTCCCTTCTTTCATTCTTTCTGTCTCCCTCTAACTCTGTTTCTCCTTTTTGCTCTATCTGTATGTCTACCTCACTGTCTCCTTCTCTCTCTCTCTCTCTCTCTTACTCTCATTATCTCTCTCATTCTCTTTTTCTCTCCCCTTCTCGCTCTTTCTCTGTCCCTTTTTCTTCCCATTTCTCTATTTCTCTCTTTCACTCCCTCCTTTCTTCCTGTTCCTCTTCTCCCCCCTCTCTCTCTACTTTTCTCTCTTTCTCGCTTTCACTCCGCACTTCTCTCATTCTTGTTTCCCACTGATCTGTCTGTTGGTCTGCCTATCCATCTTCGTATCTTTCTCTTTCTCTCTCGTTCTCCATTTGTCTGCCTCTTTCTCCCTCTCTCTTTCCCTGCCTCTCTGGCCGTCTATCCATCTGACCGTCAGTCCGTCCGTCCGTCCGTCCGTCTGTCTTTCACTCCCCCCTCTCTCTTTCTCTCTCTCTCTGTACTTCTTTCTGTCTCTGTCTGTCACCTTTGTCACACTCAGCCGACGCTCATCGCATTCAAAATGGCCGAATCTCATTTCGTACGAAAATGGCGAAATCTTTTTGCCGACTAATAAATATATAGAAAAGTAATTACTGCAATTCTTACATTTATCGTTGTTGTCATTGTTATTGTTACTACTACTATTACAACTACTACCACTACTACTACTACTACTACTACTACTACTACTACTACTACTACTACTATTGTTCTTGTAGTTGTTTGAATTTCTGATTATGTTATACCCTATTGTTCAATTAGAGATAGACAGAGATAAAACATGTGTGCATTTGTGTGGTGTGTGTATGCACATGGATGTATATATGTACGTATATGTATAATATTTATATACATACATATGTATATACACATATGTATATTCAAAGGTATACACACACACACATATATACACTCACACAGAGACGTGTGTGTTTAAATATATGTATGTATTGTATTGTGTTTATGTATAAACGTAAACATGCATATATAGAAAGGCATACATCGTATATCAGAACATAGATGGATGTAAGTATATGTAATACATATATTATTATTATTGTTGTTGTTATTATTATTATTATAATATATGTATGTATATGTATAGATAAATAATAGATAGATTGATAGATATTCATATATGTATATAAAATATTTAAACATATACGTAAACTTTTATATTGTCTGGGTATATATACGTGTAAATGTGTATATTCATGCACATATACAACCGTACACACACACGCGCACGTGTGCATACTCGTGCACGCGTGCACACTCGTGCAGACACACACACACACAAACATACACGCATCTCTCTCTCTCTCTATATATATATATATATATATACTCATACAAACCAACATACATACAAAAGGCATACACATACTGTTATATGCATACACACTGACATACATACATGCATACACACACACACATCCATCCATCCATCCATCCATCCATACATACATGAACATTTTTCCAAACGTACATGCACACATAGATACGTATACACGCACAGTCATAAAATCATACGCACGCAGACACACAAATACACACACTTACTCCAAGACAAAAACACAGAGAGAAAGAATGAGAGAGCTAGAGAGAGAGAGAGAGAGAGAGAAGGAGAGAGAGAGAGAGGGGGGGAGAGAGAGTGGAATTTACTATATTTCGTGAGATTCTTACTTATTGGAATTACAGAAATCTATAATAGAAAATAATAAACCGTGATTATTTTAGTTTATGAATATAAATGACTGATTGTCTCCCCTTCTCTCCCACTCTCCAGCCTCAATGCACCTTTAATCTCTTTTTGTTTCCTTTGCGCATCCCTCCTTTCTTTCCTCTCATTTTTCTTTCCTTCTTTCTCTCCTTCTTTCTTTTTTTTCTCTTTCTTTTTTTCCTGTTTTCTTTCTCTTCGAAATTGTTATCCAAATGAACAGTGGTTGTTTGTTTTTGATATTTCCTTAAGTTTTCATTCTGTGTTTTTGCTTGAAATAATGTGTTTGTATGCAAAGGTATCATGTGTGTGTGTGTGTGTGCGTGTGTGTGTGATTGTAAGCATGTATGCATGTGCATGCGTGCTTCTATGTGTAAACATCTATGTATGTATGTATATATGTATGCATAACTATGAGTATATATATGTATGTGTGTGTATATTCGTGTGTATGTGTATATAAATATATATGTATATAACACACACACACACATATGCACACATATGACTGAATGCGCTTGTTGTGTGTGTGTATGTATGTATACATGTACGCATGTGTGTATCTGTGTCAGTGCGTATGCATGCATGTATGTATGTATGTATGTATGTATGAATATACGTGTGTCTATGTATATATGTATGTCTTATTTTTTTTACTTGTTCTACGCATTAGACTACAGCCATTCTGGAGCACCGCCTTCGAGAAGCTTTAGTCGAATGTATCGAGTCCAGTACTTATTGTTATTTTGCTCGTTTTTTTTTCGTTTGGTAAATCTGGAATTAATTCGATCGTTCTCGTCAGCCGAAACGCTATGTTATGGGTGGACAAACATAGACACATAACACGCACACACACACACACGCACCGGGTTTCTTTATTAGAATACACTTGCCCAAGATGAACCCTTTAGAGCTTAGTCGGGAAGCAGGTTTCTTACAACACAGCCAGCACAAGGCCAGCATGTTTGGGGGAAGGGAAAAGCCATGTCGATTACATCAAACCCACTATTGAACTGGTACTTATTTTATCGACCGCGAAAAGATGAAAAGTAATGTCGAACCCGGTGGGATTTGAACTCAGAATGTAAAGACAGACGAAGCGCCGTTAAGCATCCTGCCCGGCGTGCTAACGATTTTGCCATTTTGCCACCTTATTTCAATATGAATATTGATTTAAATATATATTTAAAAACATGTCTGTATATATGTATGAATGCATGTATGTGTGTGCGCATGCGTATGTACGTGTACGTGTTTGATCTTGCTCCTCCACCAACACTTGACAAACGGTGTTGATGTGCTTCCCGTTTCCCGTTTATACGAATAGCAAACGACAATTACTGAAATATATTCTAATCGAAATAAGTGAAACGGATATTAAAAGAGCATAGTACCTTTTGACAAGTCACCTGCCGAGATACATCTGCAACTATGATGCACCTATGCAACTATGATGCACCTGGCGGCTGAGGAGATGCTGTACCAACATCTCAGCCGCCAGGCACAAGAAGACAAAGGGTTGAAAGGATCGTAGTGAATAATAAAAAAATCTCGTTAATTCCATTTTCTATTTGTTCTCCCATATTTTGTGTGTATGTATATGTGTGTGCGTGTGTGTGCGTGCGTGTGTGTGTGTGTGTGTGTTTGTGTTTGACCCCCCCCCCTCCCACCGCCTAACAACCGGTGTTGGGGGAGTGCCCGGCTCCGCAGCTCAGTATTCCAGCTAAAAACACCGATTGAATAATCAGCAGGTTTGAAATGTAATAAATTGTTCAAGGCGG
>NC_069009.1:6834223-6835421 GCF_001194135.2 Octopus bimaculoides
ATATATATATATATATATATACCGAAATGTTAGCGCCAAGCAGTGTTTAAGCTTAAACAAGGTTTAGGTTAATTAAAATATGTTTGTGATATATTTCTTCTGCTAAAAGGCAAATAGACTGCAATTACCGGAGAAAAACGTTTTGTCTTATGGTAAAAATGTATAAAAACGCCATGTCTGTTCAGTTTCGTCATCTATCAGGATTTTTAGGCATCAATTTCTCTAGTTCCTAAGCGTTTATCGATGGGAAATACCGAAGAGAGGTAACTCTGAGCAGATCTCATAAAGCTATAGCTTTATCTAAAATAGAGTCAACAACGCTTATCGATTTACGCT
Organism: Octopus bimaculoides; assembly: GCF_001194135.2. Lineage (NCBI taxonomy): Eukaryota > Metazoa > Mollusca > Cephalopoda > Octopoda > Octopodidae > Octopus > Octopus bimaculoides. The sequence continues at coordinate 6,834,560 of NC_069009.1, forward strand.
AGTAGACCGCCCGTTTAGGTTAGAACGTGGATGTTCTATTTGGACAAACTATGCTGCGATTGTTGCCATGGGAACAACTCTCTCTTGTTTATATTGCCAGCAGGGAGATAAATCTCCGCAACCTCCAACGCAGAGACCACCAGATCATGTGACTGCGACCTTGTTTGGTCTTGTCAATGATGGACATTCGACCGCTAGAGACAGCAGCGATTCATCTTCCTGTTAGTAATATGTAAATTGACAGTGCCAGAACAGGAACTGCTATCGCAATTCGCCAGTTAGCTTGTTAAAAAATATATATGAATGAAAAAGATAGTATTAATGCCGACTTAAACATAGACGTTCTGTTAGAAGAAACTGTACTGCGGTAGTAACCATGAGAAAACGCCTCATATCGGCTTTATTGCGCAAACGCACTTTTGCTTATGTCGCTAGCGGGGAGATAAATCCCTGCTATTAACAGCGCCAAGATCACCAGATCACATAATTTCGACCTTCCTTGGCTTCGTCAATGTTGGATACTCAACTGCTAGAGACAGCAGGGACTCACCGACTCACCTACCCGCCAGCTATAAGTAGAAATACAGTGCCAGAACAGGCAATAGTGTCGCGGTTAACCAGTTAGCCAGGAGACTTTGTATAAATAGAACATCCACATTTAAGACAGGAAAGTATTAGCTCTCGGTCGCCAATATATATTTTTAACAACAAAATTTGTTTCAAAACACAAATTCACAAGAAGTATCTTGTAAATCAGATACTAAAACGAAGTATAATTTCGTAGAAATCATCTTTAACATTTCTGGTAATAGGAAACTAAATTTCAGAGCTCTTGAGCAATGGAGCATTAAGACTTTAGTGC
>NC_069009.1:6835521-6837969 GCF_001194135.2 Octopus bimaculoides
ACTGGAGCAACGTGAAATAAAGTGTCTTGCTCAAGAACACAACGCGCAGCACAGTCTGGGATTCGAACTCACAACCTCGCGATCGTAAGCTTGCCGTTCTAACCACTGAGCCATGCGCCTTCACTTGGTATTGATACATCAATTAGAAAGCATTTTTTCTTCATGATCTCTGACAACTATATCTGGCCTATTGGCCTTAATTTCTCTATCTGTGAGTATTGGCATATCCCAGAGTATGGTTGCATTCTCGTCTTCTGTGACCTTTTCTGGCGTGTGCTTATACCATCTTTTTTCTGTTGTTATTCCATAGTGTTGGCATAGCTTCCAGTGTATATAGGCCCCAGCTCTGTCGTGTCTGTGAATATATTCCTTCTTAGCCAGGACTGGGCAGCCAGAGATAATATGATTTATTGTTTCTTGTCCATTGCCACATATTCTGCAGTTACTTGTTATGTTTTTTTTTCATTATATGTTAGTGGTAATTTCTGGTAGGGAGGCTTCGGTCTTGTGCTGCAATTAAAAATCCTTCAGTCTCTGCTTTGAGTCCTGAGCTTCTCAACCATTGCTGGGATTTTTCTCTGTCTATTTCTTTTACATTTAGTTTAGCCCAGTATTTACCATGTAGGGGCTTTTCTTGCCATCGTTTTATCATGGTCCGTTGCTGTTCTAGTTTTAGTTTGGATTTCATTTGTTTTATAGCTTTTGTTGTTTCTTCTTCTTCTTCTTCGTATTTGTTAGGTAGTATGACTTTTTGTTTGTATTTGTCAGCTTCCTTAAAGACTGAAAACAGTTTTTTGTTTTGTTGTATTTGTTTTCCTTGCTTCTGAAGTAGGTATTTTGCAGTCCTATGGGGTTATTTTATAATAGTTTTCTAGCTGTATAAGGCCTCTACCACCTTCTGTACGTTGTATGTATAGCCTTTCTATGTCAGATTTTGGGTGGTGCATCCTAGATCCTGTCATTCTTTTTCTTTTTCTTCTTTTTCTTCTTTATTATTATTATTATTATTATTATTATTATTAAGCGATAGAGCAGTGCATGCCATCCGAGTGACACTGGGGTACAAATATACAAAGCTCAGTATACCCATGATGACTACCCATCTGATATGGGTACACCAGGCACATGCCTCACAATCATATGTGCGCAACAAGGTGATCCCATATCAAGATAAACAGCGCATAACCTTGCAGATGGAACCCAGTGAGAATTTTCTTCAGGCTGAGTAGCGCATCCTGAACAAAATGTCCCAGAATAAGGGTTGTTTAAGGATGTTGATTTAAGCATTAATGCTTCCAGAGGTGAATTATCCAAACTCCAAAGAATTTTTCTCAACACATGGTTATGATGCTTCTCCAACTACTTCTGCTCGTGATCAGCGATGCACATATCGTCAGCCAAGGCAAAACAATATACATAATAACACTTCCAGTAAGTTAAGATCAGAAGCCATGATAGCCACTGTCTGGTACTGCATCAGTATTATCATCATCATCATACAAAGATTGAAGGCAGTAAGCTGGCAAAATCGTTAGCACCCCGGACAGAATGCTTTGCGGCATTTTGTCCATCTTTAGTTCAAAGTCTAAACGCCGCCGGGCTCGACTTTGCCTTTCAGCTTCAAGAGTAACGATTGCAAAGATGTTAGGCCTTGTATACCTGACAGAGAGCTGGGTTCATCACAAAAATTCGTTTTGTTTACATTAATAAGAAAAGTAAAGAACAACTAGGGTTGACGTCATTAATAATGAGTCATAAACAGATCTGACTACAAAGTTGCTCTGTGATCGGTTGTGTCTATTCTTGGTATTTCATTTTATTTTTCTGTGTTGTTCATAACCGCTTTAACGGGAATGTGGCAAAGATTATGTCTAAGCTATTCCTGCTTTAGCAGGAACACGGCGCAGTCGGGTTAAAACACATCATCCCTTTTCAAAACGTTACCAATTATTTTATTTACCATTTTGAGCTTAATACCTTTTCCCATAATTGTAAAAAATCTAAGAAATCCGCATAATTTTCTTTCTTTCTGCTCAAAAATATGAACCTTAATCTTCCAATTCCTTCGTGTAAATCCACTTCATACTTCATATCTAACACAATTTTTTCTCCCGTAGTCTTTAATTGATTTAAGATTACACTTACATCTCTAATCTCACCGGAATATTCCTTCTTACTTCTTTTCCCTCCAAATTTTTTAATATATTTTCTCCAGTTTCACCCAACATATTTTTATAGTTCGTTTCATTTAACCCATTCACAGATCGTCTGCCGTCCTTGAAATCCAATATCGTATGCTAATATTAAAATGGACGGTCTTTTTCCTAAATATCGAATTAAACAAGTCATAATTTTAAATTAAACCACTCACACCCAACTACATTTTTTCATCTCCTCTTTGATCCGATCCTTTCGTTTCATTCTTCAATCAATCCATTCTTTCCTTTC
>NC_069009.1:6840553-6841184 GCF_001194135.2 Octopus bimaculoides
GTGTGTGTGTGTGTGTGTGTGTGTGTGTGTGTGTGTGTGTGTTTGAGTGTGTGTGTGTAGAAGTGTATATAGATACGTATATTTATACGTATGTATAAGTTTCTATATGTAAGTATCGATTGGTGAATGACTATATGGATATATAAATGTTTGTATTTTTTAATGTATGTACGTATGGGTGGATGTTTGTACGTAGCTATGTATGTATGAATGTCTGTATATCTCTCTGTATGTTTTTATGCATGTATGTATATATGTATGTATGCATGCACGTGTGTAAGAAAACATGTACACATGTATGCGTGTTCGCATGTAATTATAAATGTTTGAATGTACGTCACTACATATGTATGCATGTATTTATGTATGCGTGTATGAACGCATGTATATACGCATTTATGTAATCACGTATGTATGTATATGTCCATGTATGTACATATATATATGCATGTAAGTGCTTATATATCTTTTCTCTTGTTTCATAATATGGATTTCAAATACCTAGGACGTCATAATACGAATCCCAAATACCAAGGACGTCATACGATGGATCTCAGATACTAAGGACGTCATACGACGGATCTCAGATACCAAGGACGTCATACGATGGATCTCAGATACTAAGGACGTC
>NC_069009.1:6841194-6841718 GCF_001194135.2 Octopus bimaculoides
ATACGATGGATCTCAGATACTAAGGACGTCATACGACGGATCTCAGATACCAAGGACGTCATACGATGGATCTCAGATACTAAGGACGTCATACGACGGATCTGAAATACCAAGGACGTCATACGATGGATCTCAAATACCAAGGACGTCATACGATGGATCTCAAATACCTAGGACGTCATACGACGGATCTCAAATACCAAGGATGTCATACGATGGATCTCAGATACTAAGGACGTCATACGATGGATCTCAAATATCAAGGACGTCATACGATGGATCTCAGATACTAAGGACGTCATACGATGGATCTCAAATACCAAGGACGTCATACGATGGATCTCAGATACCCAGGACGTCATACGATGGATCTCAAATACCAAGGACGTCATACGATGGATCTCAGATACTAAGGACATCATACGACGGATCTCAAATACCAAGGATGTCATACGATGGATCTCAGATACTAAGGACGTCATACGACGGATCTCAGATACCAAGGACGTCATACGATGGATCTG
>NC_069009.1:6841869-6842480 GCF_001194135.2 Octopus bimaculoides
GTCATACGACGGATCTCAAATACCAAGGATGTCATACGATGGATCTCAGATACTAAGGACGTCATACGACGGATCTCAGATACCAAGGACGTCATACGATGGATCTGAAATACCAAGGACATCATACGATGGATCTGAAATACCAAGGACGTCATACGACGGATCTCAAATACGAAGGACGTCATACGACGGATCTCAGATACCAAGGACGTCATACGCCGGATCTCAAATATAAAGGAAAAGGGCACTACTTCAGCCAATTTGATACTATTTCTTACTATACAAGTATTTCACCCATACTGATTTATAAAGCCCTAATTTCTGGTAAAAAGAACTCTTACTAAAAATCATGTATATATTTTATCATTTATCTTCTATTTCTTTCAGTCATGATTTTGCTGCCATGCTGGAGCACCGAATGTATAGATCCCAGTGCTTATTTTCAGCTTTTTAAGCCTGGTGTTTATTCGCTCGGTTCCTTTTGCCGAACTGCTAATTTACGGGAATGTAAACACACCAACACCGATTGTCAAGCGGTGCTTGGGGACAAATGCAGACACAAAGACACTCATATCTATCCATACATGCATACTCACACACACACACACACA
>NC_069009.1:6843260-6846596 GCF_001194135.2 Octopus bimaculoides
ATATATATATATATATATATATATATATATATATAAGTTATGTTTCAACGTCTAATTATATATGAAGCCAATTTAATATTGAACTCTAGGCGTAAAATTTGATTACTCAGTACAAGTTTTTCAGTGGCAGAAAATACCATTATTTATATAATTACACGATTAAATTGTATAATCAATTAATTCGAAAGTGTTATATTTTCTGCCCTTTGATCGAGACATGTTGCTTTCATCGATCATTTTTGTCGATTCAGTTTGAACAAACAAGTTTGTTCCGCCATGTTTGACTGGATTGTAATACCGTATTGGAGTTTAACGATGATGTATTAATTGAGCTGCTAATTACATAGATATATTACTTGATGGTTATGCATCAATATAATTAGCCTGCTGGTGGCTGTTTATTTTATTGGATGTTTGCTATATAGAGTGTGTCTTTAGTTTGTGTATTGTTTTGCTTAGGTTGTATTATTGAATTGATACTGTCACGTGTAGGATGTGGCCTGCTTTTAGCAGGACTATTTAGAAAGTATGTAGCACCATACAAACCATCAAGCAAAAGGTATGTGTTAAAGCTGCCCGCATAGCAAGGTATGAACAGCGCGTTAGATTCTTCAAGGACAACACCATGTTTAAAAATAACCCCAAAAATGTTTGTAGGAAGATAAGGAAAACATCAATTACAGTAAAGTTTACCCCATCAAAAGAAGAAGTGCAGGGATTTTGGAATAAAATTTGGGCAGAAGTAAAAACACACAATGTAAAGGCCCCTTGGATTAATACAATATCTACAGACTTAGACTCCTTAGAAGAGCAAAAGTGGGAGGGTGTCAAGGTAGAAGATATAAGATCTGCTCTCAGGAGGTCAAGCAAATGGAAGTCTCCAGGAAAGGATAAAATTCCTAACTTTTGGTTGAATGCCTTCCCAGAGAGCCATGAACTGCTAACAGAACTTTACAACGTTGTTTTGCAACATCCTAGTTTGATGCCCTCTTGGCTAGTTGATGGTTTAACATTCCTGCTTCCAAAAAAAGAAGAAATAAATGAACCAAAAAATTCTAAGTGGACTCCACCTGCAAGGTCATGCGCTGTTTATCTTGATAATAGATCACCAAGTCGTGCACATATATGGTTGTGATGTATGTGCCTGGTGTACCCTTATCAGATGGGTAGTCATGATGGGTATATCGAGCCTCGTATATTTGGACCCCAGTGTCACTTTGATGGCATGCACTGTTCTCTCACTCAATAATAATAATTATAATAATAATAATAATAATTTCTACTGAGGAAAGAGGAGGTTATACCTGTTGTGATAGGCAATTTCAGAAGTGGCCTGGCAGGATGCCGTGCTGTAGGTCTGAACCTGAAACGTTGTAGCTGGGAAGTAAATGTCTTACTGCACAACCACGCCTGCGCCTCTATTTTCCGATAAACTCTGCTGAGTTATCCTTATCTTTTGTTTGCTTTTCTGAATTACTTAAATTGTAAAGGTGTCTTATGGACACCCTGTGTGTAAAGATAGGTAAACACAGATCTGTTTTTCTACCACTATATCAAGCCGACAAGGACGGTTTCGAGAGCCAACTTTCCCTGCAAGGCGCATTCAGTCTCATCCTATCGAACCATCGTTCGGCACGATGATCTAATAGCTTGGATATTCTAGAAACAACTGTTAGAGACTGCATACCTTTTTATTATATGTCTAAATTAATTATTTGTGTCAAACGGTTTGCCTTTTCATTTCTGTTTTAATATATGTCTACCTGCTCAAGGAGAAGCTACCCCTAGCCGCTTCAGAAAGGGAGTCTCAGCATCACATGGTCAACAGCAGTTCAAAGCGGAGTTTTAATGGCATAACAAATTGAGCGCTCAGAGTGCATAGCTGTCAGTTTGAGTATCCTGACGAAAACTTATCGTATAGTCTATATATATATTCCCTCAATACACACAAGAGAGAAAAAAGCCAGGTCAGTTCCTCCTCATTTTTGCGATTATCAAAGAATATGTATATGTATTTTTCCATATATGTATTCTCATACTTACACTGTTTTAAACATTTTCATCTTATTATCAGAGAATGTGTGATAATCAGTATGTAACACTACAAAGTTCATACAAAGCTTTATACTTTAAATATATTCCTCTTATTATCATCAAAGAATGTATATATGCATTTTAATATTCAAACTGTTTTTTAACATTTTTTATTATTCTCAAAGACTTTTGATAATCTTTTTCTAAAAAAGTGAAACCGGTTAAGTAAATAAATATCTTTAAAATAAGTGCATTTTCAAACCTTCTTTCATATATATATATATATATATATATATATATATACGTATATGTGTGTATATCAGTTTATCTGTCTATTTCTCTCTCTATCTGTCTATATGTATGTATGTCATTATTCAGTTTATTTCAAGATTTCTTGCCAATGGAGAAAGAACCGGTTTCTAACCTAGATCCAAGACTCCTTCATTCGAATTTCAACAACATCAACAACAGGGTATTTTTGTTTGTATGTGTGTTTGTATGTGTGTATGTATGTATGTATGTATGTATGTATGTGTGGAGGCGCACGGCTTAGTGGTTAGGGTGCTGCACTAATGATCACAGAACTGCAGTTTCAATTCCTGGGTCCGGCAACTCATTGTGTTCTTGAGCAAGGCACTTCATTTCACATTGCTCAAGTCCATTCAGCTGCCATAAATAAGTAATCCTGTGGTGAGATAGCGTCCCATCCACTGGGTTGGAGCCCTATATATGTCCCAGAATCCGAGAAACCGGTCTAAGGGGCGTTTGGCTTGGGACGTCCTTTGACCGTTTTATGATGAATGCATCAATATAAGCGCACTCTGTCATATCCAGTGGATGTCTAAGCTTCTGGTTATCACCTAAGGCAGGCAAGGTTTATGAATCTATGGTAGAAATACTCGCTCAAGGTGTCGCACACAGGATTCGAACAACAGATTCTGAAAGAAACGTGACTGTCACTATTAACGACCCACCTATGACTTGCCTTTGTTCAACAATGAACATGACTGGAGCTACGATGATGATGATGATGATGATGATGACGATGTTGACGATGATGTTGACGATGATGATGATGGTGGCGGTGGTGGTGGTGGTAGGGATTGATTGACAATCGATTGTGCTGGTGTTGTTGTTGTTGATGCTGATGGCGACAACGCGATGGCGTTTATAATTTCATATATAGCCACGAGGTGTATATAGAAGAGTGCAAAGAGTGCATATCTGTATGCGCGCACACACACACACACGCACGCACGCACACATACACACACACACACACACACACACACACACACACAT
>NC_069009.1:6847702-6848466 GCF_001194135.2 Octopus bimaculoides
ATACATACATACATACATACATACATACATACATACATACATACATACATACATACATACATAGGTATGAATATACATAAATAAATGTGTGTATGTGTGTGTTATTTGGAGGGAAGTTGTGATGGCAGGAGCTAAAAGCTGAAAGAAAATTGATCAAAACTACGTCGGCTTGCTGGTGATAATATTAATATACATGGCGACCAAGAGTTAAAGATGGCGCCGTCTCATTTTTGCGATCGTCTGTTTTGAATTATTATCACCTTTGTAATAATAAGCAGCAAGCCAAGACGTTCGACTTATATATATATAGATGTATGTGTACGCGTGTTTGCTCCTCTCTCTGTGTCTTCCTGCATTCGTTTCGTCCGTTTATTTGTTTGTATGTTTGTATCTTTGCTTTTAATAAAGTATCTATCTTCTCTTGTATTATGGTAGTACAGTAGTGCTGTCTGCTATTGCTGAAGTCCTTATTATGACTGTGTCGATGTGCATATGTGTGTGTGTATTATACATATACATACGCACTTATATACCTTTATATACATATATGTAAAGACATATATATATATACACACATATAGAAAACACATATATATATATACACGCATACAACTTGCATATAATATATATATGTATGTGTGTATGTATATATACATATATATATATATATATATACACATATATATAAACGCATACAACATACATTTAATATATATATGTGTGTGTGTATGTATACACACACACACACATATATATATATATAT
>NC_069009.1:6849747-6850622 GCF_001194135.2 Octopus bimaculoides
TTATCTATCTATCTATCTATCCATCTATCTATCTATCTATCTATCCATCCATTTATCTATCTATCTATCTATCTATCTATCCATCCTTTTATCTATCCATCCATCCATCCATCCTTTTATCTATCTATCTATCTATCTATCCATCCATCCATCCATCCTTTTATCTATCTATCTATCTATCTATCCATCCATCCATTTATCTATCTATCTATCTATCCATCCTTTTATCTATCTATCTATCCATCCATCCTTTTATCTATCTATCTATCCATCCATCCTTTTATCTATCTATCTATCCATCCATCCTTTTATCTATCTATCTATCTATCTATCTATCTAAGTCTATGTGTATATGTATAAATGTGTACATGTGTCCGAGTGTACGTTTACGTACGTATATATGTACATCTTTACTCACACATATAGTTCAAGATATATACTCATATACGTAAATGATCATACATATGTATGTGCGTATATATATATATATACAAATATATATTCTCTCTCTCTCACACACACACACACACACACACACACACACGATCTCACGTAAATTAAAGTTTTGGGAGGAGCTATATCGCTAGCTTGTATTATAACAGGAAACGCATTTTTTACTCGCTGCTGTATTTCTGTTCCTTTTCTTGTTAAAAGATAATGAAGACCTACATAAGATCTTAAAGGATTTTTTTAAGGGAGTGCGTGGGGTTCCCCCCCCCCTTTCTTTATCTATTTTTTAATTATGTTTTATTTGTGCTTTTTCTTAAATTATATTTATATTGTTTCTTATATTTTTTATGTCTTACTCCTTTCAAAATGGCGGTTAGTGTGTGAGAAAAAAGATATTTTGTAGACAGAGAAATGACAGCTATATA
>NC_069009.1:6851360-6852770 GCF_001194135.2 Octopus bimaculoides
AGCCGATTACATCGTACTCCTGTGCTTGATGGGTACATTTAAGTCTGAAAGGCAAAGTTGACCTGGGCGGTTCTCAAACGATGGCGCGACAAACACAAACCCGAAGACACACACGTGCAGCCACATAATATATATAGGCGCAGGCGTGGCTGTGTGGTAAGAAGTTTGCTTCCCAACCGCATATTTCGGGTTCAGTCCCACTGCGTGGCACCTTAGGTGGGTGTCTTCTACTATAGCCTCAGGCAGACCAAAGCCTTGTGAGTGGATTTGGTGAACGGAAAATGAAAAGAGGACCGTTGTATATCTATAAATACATACTTATATAAACTATATATATATATATATATATATATGTGTGTGTGTGTGTGTGTGTGTGTGTGTGTGTGTGTGTGTGTGTGTGTGTGTGTGTGTGTGTCTGTGTGTGTGTGTGTGTGTGTGATATTGGTATGTGTATGTGCCCGTAAATTAGCAAAAGAGTTCAAAAGAGACCGATAGAATAAGTCCTGGGATCGATTCCTTCGACTAAAGGTGGTACTCCAGCATGGCCGCATTCAAATGACTAAAACAAGAAAAGAATATTTATGCGCACACACATACATACATACATACATACATACATACATATAAATATATGTATATATACGTATATATATCATCACCATCATCATCATTTAACGTCTGCTTTCCATGCTGGCATGGATCGGATTGTTTGATACGAACTAAGAATGGTCAGAGGCCGTGCCAGATTCCATAGTCAGTTTTGGTTTGATTTCTACGGCTGGATACCCTTCCATACGCCAACCACCCAACAGAGTGAACTGGGTGCTTTTCCAATGACACCAGGACTTATTCTTTTTACGTGCCTCCAACACCAACACGTTTTACGTGGCACCATCACTAGCAATTTTTACATGGCACTATCACCAGCTCTTTTTATGTGGCACCATCACCAGCGCCTTTTTTACAAGGCACTATCACCTATACATTCTGCATAGCACCATCATTATTGCTTTTCACGTAGCACCGTCTCAAATGATTCTTACGCGGAACCATCATCAGCGCTTTTTACGTGGCCCATTCATCAAATCAACTCCCAAGTTACGGGTTATCCCGGGCCTATAATAGAAGACACTTGCGCAATGTGTCACGCGGCGAAAAGGAACTGAACTTGAAATCATAGTCATTCCTTTTGGGGTCGATATAATCAACTACTTTCTAATTAAGACCAGAACTTTGAAAGTGTATGTGGTGGGGGTTGCATACATTCCAGGTACGTCGCGAAAGAAATTGGAGGTGAACAGATGAAAAAAAATGTTGTTCTCTGATTGAGGCACAATGACAGAAATTTTGAGGGGAGGGGTTTTAATGGATGCCACCGACCCCAATACTTGACAGCACACCTTTGATGCA
>NC_069009.1:6853563-6854899 GCF_001194135.2 Octopus bimaculoides
TAGAACCATGTGGTTGGAAAGCAAACTTCTTACCACACAGCCACGCCTGCTTATACTAATAAAAGAAATGCCTACTAATCGATACTTCGGGCCCAACAAATGATAATATTTCTCTAAAATTATGTAAATATAAAGATCTGAAAATAAAGATAACACAAATGTGGTCTTGTAAACAAAACATATAATTAGAGGTGATTTGGGAATGCTCAGAAACATGCAGACAAATACATAGCCAAAAACCTTGGAGATATATGTTTGTATAACATACAGAAAATAGCATGCTAGGTACTGTGTGTATATTATGTAGGGTACTTCCGATGCAGTAAAAATATGGAAAACCAAAACAAAACGCTGCATATACCCAAGGGACTCAGAGCTGTACTCGGCAGTGCAATGAAGGCAATGCACAGAAACAAGACAACTGAATAATAATGATGATGATGATGATGATGGTGAGAAGTGTCTTGGGATTAATTAGAAGCATTATGGCATATAGGGGTGTGTGTGCTTGCGCGTGCCCGTCAGATGAAGAAAAAAGAACTACTAGAGGGGTACAGCGGTGGCAGTCGGTTTAAAAGATCACGTAGTCTCAACTCTGATTCTACCGTGTGCCACGTTAGGCAAGTTTCTTTTTCTATAACATAGGAACGGCAGGTTCCTTTTACTGAAAGTGATAAATATATATACACATGCATGTATGTCTACGTATGTACACACACACACACACACACACACATATATATATATATATATATATATATATATATATACATGAATGTATAAACACACACACACACACACACACACACGTGTGTGTGTGTCTTTTTATGTATGTGTATTCTATGAGTGTGTGCATGTGTCTTTCGGCCTGCATGTATGTGTGTGTGTTGATAATTTAAGCCATGCCTGATGAAATAGTCTGGTTATTTTCTTTTATAATGTAATATATTGACATGAAAATAAGTAACCATTCCAATGGAAACGTACGTAACGGTTGAAAAGATTTCTTCTTCTTCTTATTATTATTATTGCTATTTTTATTATTATTATTATTATTATTATTATTACTATTATTACTATTTTTATTATTATCATTATTATTATTACTATTTTTATTATTATCATTATTATTATTATTATCATTATTATTATTACTATTTTTATTATTATCATCATTATTATTATTATCATTATTATTATTATTATCATTATTATTATTACTATTTTTATTATTATCATTATTATTATTATTATCATTATTATTATTATTATCATTATTATTATTACTATTTTTATTATTATCATTATTATTATTACTATTTTTATTATTATCATT
>NC_069009.1:6856392-6860686 GCF_001194135.2 Octopus bimaculoides
ATGTGGGAGACCTTTAGATGGTAGCTAGATCTGGTAGAAATAGCAGCCAAATCTCCCTCAAATCACACCCTACTGTCTTATGTCTGTATATATGTATGTATGAGCCAATGTGGGAGACCTCTAAATGGTAGCTAGACCTGGTAGAAATAGTAGCCAAATCTCCCGCAAATCACACCCCACTGTCGTATATATGTATGTATGAGCCAATGAGGGAGACCTCTTCATGGTAGCTGGACCTGGTAGAAATAGCAGCCAAATCTCCCTCAAATTACACGCTACTGTCTTATCTATGTGCATATGTATGTATGAGCCAATGAAGGGGACCTCTACATGGTAGCTAGACCTGGTAGAAATAGCAGCCAAATCTCCCTCAAATCACACCCTACTGTCTTATGTCTGTATATATGTATGTATGAGCCAATGTGGGAGACCTCTAAATGGTAACTAGACCTGGTAGAAATAGCAGCTAAATCTCGCTCAAATCACACCTTACTGTCTTATCTATGTACATATGTGCCAATGAGGTAGACCTCATATTTATGAGACAACGAGAGGGATCTGTACGTGGTTGCTTGACTCTGAAGCCGAATCTTCAGAACACAAAGACGGTGTGGTTTCAGCTGCGAAGTCCGCTTTGGCTAGGCCTGGGGTTTAATAACAGCAACAACAACAGCAGCAACAACAACGGAAACAGCAATAACAATATACTAATATATAAAATATATGAAAAAAAAACAAAACAAAACATATGAATTACAAACGGAGCCGTCTCCATTACGACGCGAACTTAGAGTCATTTAGGCGTGTTAATGAAAATACCAAATGTTAATCAGGCGTAGAGTTATTCGCTTGTGGGTGATGGGGTAAGTGTGGCGTGTATCATGGGGACCCGGCAGCAAGAGTTCTTCAGCAATTAATTCAAAGCAGTTATAATCGCTTTGAAATGTCATGTTCGAATCGCGGTTGCAGTCAACATAGCGTTTCGTTATCCTGAAATTGATAAAATAATCTGCGCGTTTACTTCTTTCTGCTAATGGGCAGCGGTTATGCTGGACTTAGGGAACCGCCTTGGAGGGGTTTTAGTGGAATATATCGACGCTAGGTTTTATGTGTTTGTTTTTTTTTCTTTTCTTTTTTTTCAAGTTTGGGACTTCATCTATCGGTGTTTTTTGCTGAAAAGAAACCGTACCAGTTGTCAATCACGGAGAGGACGAATACAAACACGGAGGCATAGAGACATTCATGCGTGCTCGCACACACACACACACACACACATACATATATGTACTTTTCTCTCGTATGTTTACGTTTTTTTCACTCGTTGGTGATATATATATATATATATATATATATATGTATATATATAGATATAGGGCAGGGAATTGCCAATTAGTAATAAAATTAATAATTAACAATTTTGCCAAGTAGTTTAGTATGAAAAAAACCTTTATCGGTAAAAACAGTATGTTGGTGGGGCAACTCATGCTAATCCCTATATTTATGATTATGTATGTGTATATATGTATGTATGTATGTATCAATATCTGCTAACGATTACATTTAATATATTTTGTGTATTTCGTTTTGCATCAGATTTTTATTCATCGTCTTTATGAAGCCGTGTGCCTTAATTTGCTGCTTGTCTATACTTGTATACTCATAGCGAGAAGAAATCTTGCAGAACAAACGCTATTTTAAAGAAATACATTATATAATCAACTGAAGAGGTACATCTACACCGACGGATACTCCTAAACCAGTTGTTATGTATCCCATCTCTGAACGATCGATGCTAGATGGGTCGAAACAATTGTAGTGATCAATAAACATTTTCGTATCTTTCATCTTGTCTCAAATAAAATACCCAATAAACACTGTGAAAGTGAACATACTTTACCGGTAATCTAGTCATGGACAGGTACTTCACTTCACCTCTAGTTCGGTTCAGGTACGTAATGTTGATAAGCCACAAAAATGGTGAAGCATCTATGTCCATCGCTCCTGAATGGAACTCAAGGTGAGGTGTCTCGCCTGTATATGACTTCAGGTGTTTCCACACTCGGTACTTTGAGGGAGTCATCTCCACTGCGTCAATTCGCACCCTATCGGCGAACAAACGGGGCGTGTATTTCAGCTATATATATATATATAGTTGAAAATCATAGAAAAACAAAAGACTAAGACAGGTGTATGAACAACAAGCAGGTGTTTTAGTTTGATGCTCGGAAATAAGGAAAAAGTCTTTTACGTTTCGAGCCTACGCTCTTCAGCAGAAAAGAATAAGAGAAAATAAACAGAGAGAGAATAAAAACAACTTGTGGATTTAGCGGTCAAACATACATACGACGGGCTTCTTTCAGTTTCCATCAACCAAACCCACTCACGATGCTTTGGTCAGCCAACAGCTATAGTAGAAGACACTCGCCCAAGGTGCCACATACAGGGACTGAACTCGGAACTTTGTGGTTGGGAAGCCAACTCCTTACCACACAGCCACGTATGTGTGTGTGTGAGAGAGAGAGAGAGAGAGAGAAAGAGAGGGATAGAAAGAGAGAGAGAGAAAGAGAGAGAGAGAGAGAGAAACTGTTTATGTGTGTTTTGTGTATATATGTATGTAAATGGCTGCAACGTATTTTGTATCTTTGTACGTTTGTCTATTTCATTATTTCAAAGCACGGGCAATCATACAGTATGGAACGGGTGTATATGAGTGTATATAAAGTGACAGGATGTACGAAGGTGTGTATAAGCGAAGTGTGTATGTGTCTTGTAAAGTTCGGTGGGTGCCTGGTGGGATAACTAGTCGTCCACCTCAATTAAAATATGTTGATGGTGGTGGTGACGGTTATGGTGGTGGTGGATATAATGAGGAGTTTGTGAGTCGATACACAAATACACACCCGCGCGCGCGCAATTATGTGTATAATTCTTGTTATTTATGTATATACATTATATATATATATATATATATATATATATATATATATATATATATATATATATATATATATATATATATATATATTACATATATATACATGTGAGTGCATGTATATGTGTGTGTATCACTTACAAAGGATGGACAACTAATCGCAGGTTTACCAATAAATTTAAGTTGTTACATAATATTACAAGATATAATGAGACTTTCCCGGGGTACCTACGTTGATTGGGGCTGGAATCTTATGAATTACAACTGTCCAAGCACTAATTTGGTGCCTAACTATTCTGGCGTAAGCATCCTCATATCTCCATCTATCTATCTATCTATCCATCCATCTATCTATCTGTCTGCCTGTCTCTCTTCTTCTCTCTGCTTGTCTATCTATCTATCTGTTTCTCTCTCTCTCTCTCTCTCTCTCTCATTGTTTGTCTACATTTCTATCTATCTATCCATCTGTTTATCTGCCAATCTGTCTGTCTACTTATCTATCTATCTTATTTCTTTACTACCCACAAGGGGCTACACACAGAGGGGACAAACAAGGACAGACAAACGGATTAAGTCGATTATATCGATCCCCAGTGCGTAACTGGTACTTATTTAATCGACCCCGAAAGGATGAAAAGCAAAGTCAACTTCAGCGGAATTTGAACTCAGAACGTAGCGGCAGACGAAATACCGCTAAGCATTTCGCCCGGCGTGCTAACGTTTCTGCCAGCTCACCGCCTTGTTATCTGCTTATCTATCTATCTATCTATTAATCTATCTATCTATATGTGCTTATCTACCTATCTATCTGTTTGCCTGACTGCCTGTCTATTTATCTATCTATTTTATATGTCTATCCATATATATATATATACCTATCTGTCTCTCTATCTATCTATGTGCTTGTCGGTTTATCTGTCTATTTTATATGTCTATCCATATATATACCTATCTGTCTCTCTATCTATCTATGTGCTTGTCGGTTTATCTGTCTATCTATCTATCTATCATCTTTTTTATTTTACAGATATCATTATTGCATTATACGGAACGTTTGTCGTTTTTGACATGGAATTGTATACCACTCGTCACTTAATCAGAATTTTGTGTCTAATCACGATATGGGGCGCAGTGTACTTGATATATTAATCTTTTCTAATATAAGCAGAAGGCCTGAAATTTGGGGGAAGGGGACGAGACGATTACATCGACCCCAGTGTTTCACTGGTACTTAATTTATCGACCCCGAAAGGATGAAAGGCAAAGTTGACCTCGGCGAAATGTATTTGATGTATCAATAACTTTTTTATTCAACAATTACCGAGTCTCTGCATTTTCTATACGCACCTTTTTCACATTGAT
>NC_069009.1:6861527-6864027 GCF_001194135.2 Octopus bimaculoides
GAATGAAAACGATTTTTAGGTTTCGAGCCTACGCTCTTCAACAGAAAGAAATAAGGGAAAATAAACAGAGAGACAGAAAAAAACTTGTAGATTTAATTTAGCAGTCAAACATATATTCATATATATATATATATATATATACACATGTGTGTGTTTGTGTGTTTGTGTGTGTGAGTGCGTTTGCTTCTCACCATCGGTTGAAAACCGATGCTGGTGTGTGTTTATATCCTCGTAAATTTGCGGTTCGGCAAAAGATACCGATAGAATAAGTACTAGTCTTACAAAGAATAAGTCCTGGGTTCGATTTCTTCGACTAAATGACTGAAACAAGTAAAAGAATAAAACACACACACACACTCACCTAGATATACACGTATCTAAATGTATGTTGGTTTGTATGAAAAGACACTAACACACACACACACATATAACTGAATGTATATGCAGATATATAGATATATGATGTGTGCGTATATTATAGTTATGTCTACAGATAAACATATAAATACATACATATATATACTCGGTTGATGGTTTTGATGGGAAAATTGCAATTGTCACAGCTTCTGTTGTTGCTTTACTGTAGATTTTATTGTTTACTTTTGGTGCCGTTGACGTTGTTATTGTTGTTGTTGTTGTTTTTATGAACAAGACCTTAGAATTATCTGTCACGTGTGTAGGAAAGAAAAATGGCTGCCAAGGGCGTACGAATCTTCATACCTATCATATTCTGTATGGGGATGAAAATAACCACTACCACCATTATTATTATTTCTATTCTTATTCTTATTCTTCCTCTTATTGTTATTTTTGTCTCCCCATCATCCTCATCATCATCATCACATTCATTATCATCATTATTAGCAGCATTTCGTCCGTCTTTACGTTCTGAGTTCAAATTCCGCCGAGGTCGATTTTGCTTTTCATCCTTTCGGGGTCGATAAATTCAGTACCAGTTGAGTACTGGGGGCAATGTAATCGACTAGGCCCCTTCCCACACCCAAATTTTAGGCCTTGTGCCTATAGTAGAAAGGATTATTATTATTATCATTATTGTTCAGTAGTTTTATTTTTATAACGTGCTTTCACTTCACTGCCGAGCGCAGCTCTGTGCGCCTTGGGTATGTGCTGTGGTTTGCTGTGATGCTCTTATGGTTACTGTATTGAAAGGGCTTTGCGTAGGATGTGTGCAGTGCCCAATAGTACAATCTGTATGTTATATATATTTGTAAGTCCTGGTGTTTTTGTTATGTATTTGTCTGAATATTTTTTTTATTATACCTAAGGCACCTACTATGATAGGAATTGTTTCTGTTTTTAGATTCCACATTCGAGTTACCTCTATTTCCAGGTCTTTGCATTTTGAAAGTTTTATTATTATTATTATTATTATAATTATCATCATCATCATCATTATTATTATTATTATTGTTATTATTACTATTATTATCCCCATCTTCACCATCGTTGTTATCATAAATGTGATGTGTTTCTTATTAAATAACGAGCATTGTGTGAATGCACTCCTTCTTACTGAAGCACATATTAGTGTGTATATAATTATACGTCTATTTAATTACGTGTGTGCATATATAATTATATATATTATGGGGAAGGCGTCGCTTTAGTTTCTTCCGAAATTCATTGTTTATCAAGGCATTACAATTATATATCTATGCTATGGTGGCAAAGCACACACACACACAAACACACATATGTATACCTACAAACATATATGTACATATATACACACAAATTTACATACCTATGTCTATCTATTCATCACTGTGTGTGTGTATATATATCTATCTATCTATCTATATATATATATATATATATATAGATATAATATATATATTACTCTTACTTGTTTCAGTCAATTTGACTGTGGCCATGCTGGAGCACCGTCTTTTAGTCGAGCAAATCGATCCCAGGACTTATTCTTTAGAAGCCTAGTACTTATTCTATCGGTCTCTTTTGCCGAACCTCTAAGTTACGGGGACGTAAACACACCACCATCGGGTGTCAAGCGATGTTGGAGGGACACACAAACGCACACACATACACATCTATATATATACATATATACGACGGGCTTCTTCCAGTTTCCATCTACCAAATCCACTCACAAGGCTTTGGTCGGCCCGAGGCTATAGTAGAAGACACTTGCCCAAGGTGCCACGCAGTGGGACTGAACCCAGAACTATGTGGCTGGGAAGCAAGCTACTTACCGCCTGTCATCCTATTTCTCTCCAAGAGGGGTTTTTTCAACTCAATATTTCCAAGCTGTCGTTTATAGCTTTCTGTCAAGGCGGTGAGCTGGCAGAATCTTTAGCACGCAGGGCGAAATGCTTAGCGGTATTTCATCTGCTGCGACGTTTTGAGTTCAAATTCCGCCGAGGTCAACTTCACCTTTCATCCTAGCAGAGTCGATAAAATAAATACGTTCTGAGTACTGGGGTCGACGTAATCGACTTTCCCCTTCCCCTAAATTTCAGGG
>NC_069009.1:6872850-6873657 GCF_001194135.2 Octopus bimaculoides
TTGTAATATATATATATATATATATATATATAAATATATATACTAGACTACCCTTTGTGTCATCACGAAACTCCGAGTTTCCCACCAACGGAGTTTTGTTTCGTGGGCTATTTTCTTTTCCAGGTTATTTCGCATACATTCAATGAATGTGACATCGAAATCACGTGTAAACGGCTCATTTCCCCAGAAAAGGAAAGATTTGGCTGCTATTTCTTGCACGCCATGCTACCATGTAACAGGTATTTCGGGTCCTTTAACGCAAATAGCTGTTACATGGTACCAAGGTGAGCTAGAAATAGCCGCCAAGTACGTTGAATGCACTCGGAAAAAACCTATGGGAAAAACTATTTCAAACTGAGGTTATGAACGGGTCTTTTACGAAATATTTATCGTATTTTTAAAAGTAATTTTCACTTTAGAATATTTTTTAAATATACCAAAATAAATTTTTGTGACGGTATTCACTTGAAAACATTAAAAAAAGCATTAAAATATTGTCTGTTTAAAGAAAGCTAAAATATAAATACTTACTGTACAAACAACTTCCATTTTTGAAATCACATTCACTTTAAAATAGTTCTAAATTATTAGAATATTGTGTTTAACAAAAGCGAAAATAGAAACATCTACCTAATAGAAAGATAAGAGTTTCTTCCTTTTTAGGATGAAGATTATTTTCGGAACATTTTCCCATTATGCACCGTTTTGGGCATTTATAACAGAAAATCAAATATCTCGAAAACCACCTTACTTATTTACGCGAAACTTGTTTCATTTCGTTCGTATTAACATTTCAGGGTGCACTTA
>NC_069009.1:6876372-6876932 GCF_001194135.2 Octopus bimaculoides
TGGTGGTGGTGGTAGTAGTAGTGTTGTAGTGGTGATAGGGTCGCAGTGGTGGTGGTGGTGGTGGTGGTGGTGGTAGTAGTGATGATGGTATAGTGGTAGTGGTGATGGTGTTGGCAGTGGTGATGGGGTGGTGGTGGTGGTTGTAGTAGTAGTGGTCATGGTGATAGTGTTGTAGTGGTGATAGGGTCGTGGTGGTGGTGGTGGTGGTAGTAGTAGTGGTGATGGTGTTGGTAGTGGTGATGGGGTGTTGGTGGAGGTGGTGATGATGAAGGTAATGATGGTTGTGTTGGCGGTGGTAGTGATGATGGTGGTAGGTGTGATGGTGGTGATGGTTGTAGTGGTGGATGTGACTGTAGTGGTCATAATGTTGGTATATGTGATAGTACTGGTGTGGTGGTGGTAGTATTGACGATGGTGGAGTCAGCGGTTGTAGTTGTGGTGGTGATAGCGATGGTCACGGTGGTCTCAGTGGTGGAGAAGTTGTGGTGGTGGTGGTGGTGGTAAGGATGGTGGTGGTGGTGGTGGTGGTAAGGATGGTGGTGGTGGTGAAGCTGTTATTG
>NC_069009.1:6877817-6878279 GCF_001194135.2 Octopus bimaculoides
CAGTCACTCACACATACATATACTAGCTCGTACACACACATACACAATCTCACAAACGTACACTCTCATACACACATGCCACACATACACACACAAACATACACAATCTCACAAACATACACCCTCATACACACACACGTGTATGCAATCATACCCAAACACACACACATAAATACACAAAGTATAGCTCACGCATACACACAGTCCCACACTCACTCACACACATATACGTACAAACACGCATCCACGTGTGTGTGCATGTATGCATTCATATATACATTGGTAACCATACATACTCACACACGCAAGCACTGGTCCAAATACACGCACACACATACACACATGTACTCTACATGTTTTTCTTTAACAAGATTAATATTGAGAGTGACTTCGAAGTCTCAACCTGCTAAATTATCAGAGAATCCGTTGATGCCTTATGTATATATACATATATATATATAT
>NC_069009.1:6878379-6882763 GCF_001194135.2 Octopus bimaculoides
GTATATATATTCTTTGTATTTATATATATATATATATATATATATATATAGTATATATATAACCATTCATGGCGGACTCCTGCACTTTTACCGTCTTTGACTCTTTTGCTTACATGTCCATTTAATCTACTTATTGGGTGTGTGGAGTTACAGTAAACATAAAGGACATTTATGGTCAGTGACGCTTTTTTCACCACCGGATTGGGTAGCCCGGTTCAAATCGGTGGACTGTGAAACCTCTCGCACTATCGCTCCTCATCTAAAAGATTCGTGAGAGAGTACGTGCTGTCTCGATTCCCAAGGCTCATTAGGTCGATCACCCGCTTTCTATGGCGTACAAATGACCGAGAATATAACGTCTCCATCCTGAAGGGAACTCGAAGTATGACTCATTTACAGCTGAAGGGACTGAGCAACGTGCATTGCTCAAGAATACAATGCACCACCAAGTTCGAGAAGCGAAACCACGATCTTGCGATCGGGAGTGCAGAACCCCAAATCGCTAGGCCACGCATTTTCACTTCGAGCGAGAGAGAGAGGGGGAGAAGGGGAGAGAAGGGGAGAGAGAGAGCGCGATGTGGTGGAAAGAAATTAAATAAAAATGGGTTTTAAACGTGATAAAAACAGGAAGTTTTAAACACTATATAATTTTTTAAACAATATAATAAAGTATAATAAAAAGAGTAATAAAAATTCTATTTAATAAATAAATGGGGTCGAAAATAATAATAATAATAATAAAAGGGGTGACAAACAATTTTAAAAGCAATGAATAAATAAATAGATAAAAACAAGGGGTAATAAAACTGGGGTAAAAATATTTCCCACTTAAATACGATGAACTCGACTGTAAATAAATATGAAAAAATATGGCTGACTTCCTCGTTTTTCAATTAGTTTCGTTCCGGGTCCCTCATTTTTTTATCGCCGCCATTTTGTCATTTTTTTTCTGCGATTTTTTCTTCCGTCTTTTTTACCTTTTTATCTTGTTTTGTCGTTTTGTTTCGGTTTTTGTTTTAGTAATTCTTTTGTTTTATTTTACAGCATGTTTTCCCTCCTTTTTTATATATATATATTATGCAATTCTATAAATCATCTTTTACATGTATTTGCTTTGCTTTGCATTTTCCCTTTGTTTCTCTCGTGGTTTCTTTCTAAACTCGTTCTTCTTTCTCTCTTCTATTTATATTTTTTCGTGTACTTTCTTCTTCGTAGTTTTCTTTCCTACTTTGGTTATTTTTGTTTTGTCATTTTCATTCCTTCTTTCATCACTAACCTATCCTCCTCATTCTTTCTTTCTTTCCTTCTTTCCTTCCTTATCTCGTTCATTTTTCTTTCCTAACATTTTTTTTCTTTTCTCCTTTATTATTCTTCTCTTTAAGTTTTTCTTCTCTCTTTTCTGCTTTCTTTCATTTACTTATTCTTCTTCTTCTCATTTTCGTTTTTTCTGTGTTTCTTTTTTATTCCTCGTTCTTTTCTGATTTTTCCCATTATATTCGCTTATTCTTCTTCACGAATTTTTAAAAGTATATTTTTTTCATTTAGATTTCATTCATATTTTGGCTCTTCATTTATAATATCCTTCTTTCTTTCATTTTTTCCTTCTCTTTTCCTTTTTCACTATATACACTTTTCTTCCTTCTTTTTCACTCTTAGCTCCTTTATTTTCCGCCGACCTATTATTGTCTTACCGCCCTCTTTCTTTGTTTCTTTCTTTCTCTTTCCTTCCTTTATTTTTCTGTCTCTTTTTTCTGTAATATTTTTTTATCTTACTATTTCATTCTCACTCAGTTTGTTTCTATCAATTTCTTTCTTTCCTCCCTTTTTCTTCATTCCTCTTAGCTTATTCTTCAAATCTACCCTTCTTTCAACATTTCATTCTATAATTCTCTCCTTCATTCCTTTCGCTCATTCTTTTCTTTCTTTCATTTATGTCTTACAGTCTCTCTCTCTCTTCATCAACTCTCATTTACTTTCTCCTTTTCTCCATTATTTCATTCGCTTTTTTTTTTCCACTTCTCTCCTTTCTTCGTTATTTCTGTCTGCTCTTTTCTTTTTTTCTTTATTTTCTCTTTCTCTTTCACTCTCTCCTCCTCTTTTCTATCATCATTTCTTTTTCTTTCTTTCTTTCCTCCTTTCTTTTTCTCATTTCCTTCATTCTGTCTCAACCAAATTTTTTATCACTCTCTCCTTCCCTTCTCTCCTTCCTCAATTCTTCCATTTATTCTCTTTCTCCTGTTTCATTCATTTCTTCTTTCTCTTCCCTCTTTACATCCTATCGTCATTATTTCATTTCTCACTCGTTCCTATTATTTTCCTTCCCTTTTTATATTTACTTCCTTTCTTTCTTACTTTCATGCCTTCATTTTTTCCTTTCATTCATTCATTCTTTCTTTCTTCGCTTTTCTGTCTTTCTCTCTCACACACACACTCTCTCTCAGTTTGTGTCTCTTTCTCTATCTCTTTCTTTTTCTCTCTCTCTCTCTCTGTCTCTCTCTCCCTCCCTCCCTCTCTATCTCACCTCCCTTTTCTTCTGTTTCCGGTTAACCAACAAAGAGATGCTTCCATTTAGTACTCCACGTGCTAGAAATAACAGTTAACTCTGTCTCTCTCTCTCGCCTCTCTTACTTCCGTTTCCATTCACTTTAATGTCGTCAAACGATGTAAGTGAAAGAAGAAATTACACTTCCGGTTTCTATATTCCCAATTACACCAAAACGAGGCTATAGACGCCGTCAATATTTCCGACCACGATAAGGTTTCTATGACATGGCTTGTTGTCGTTATTGTTGTTGTTGTGGTGGTGTTGGTGGTGGTGGTCATCGCCGCCGTCGTTGTTGCTGTCGCTGGCATCGTTTCGTTGTCATTGTTCTGACGTTGTTACCGTTCCTGTCAATACCATTGTTGTCGGGATTGTTCTTGTTGTTGTTGTTGTTGTTGTTGCTGCTGCTGCTTGCTGTTTTGTTCTCCCAGTCAATGCAGATCCATAATGTAGACATCAGGCGCAGGCGTGACTGTGTGGTAAGAAGCTTGCTTCCCGGCCACGTGGTCCTGGGTTCAGTCCCACTGCATGGCACCTTGGGCGAGTGTCTTCGACTACAGCCTCAGGCCGACCAAGGTCTTGTGAGTGGATTTGTTAGGCGGAAACTGAAAGAAGCCCGTCGTATATACATACATACACATATACATACATGCCTATATACACACGTGTGTGTGTGTGTGCGTTTGTTTTGCTTAGAATTAGGTCAGTGCTATGATTTAAGGCGTTCCACCCGTGAATATCCCATTTTTTGTATATCTTGAAATTCATTTGCTGTGTCCTTCAGTCAGAATGAGACTTTAGTGAGACTTGGCTGCTACTTCTAGCTGTGTAACCACGTATAGGCAACGTTGTGGCCTCGCACAGTCATTACTAATGTTATGTTGACGTTGGCGGTGGTAGAGGTGAAGGTTACGGTGTTGGTGGTGGTGGTAATGGTGGTTCTGATGGAGGTGGTAGTAGTGTTGGTGATGATGGTTGAACGGTGACGGTGATGGTGATGATAGTGGTGGTGGTGGCAGTGGTAGTGTGATGGTGGTGATGATGGTAGTGGTGGCTGTGGTGGTACTGGTGATAGTGGAGATGTTGGTTATGATAGTAGCTGTTGGAGAGGTGGTGATGCTGCTGTTGTTGTTGTTGTTCTTGGTGGTGGTGGTGGTGGTGTGTGTGTGTGTGTGTGCGCGTGTGTGTCTGATTTCTGTTGTTTCTGGTTGGCTCTTACAAAACGTTACATCCGGATCATTTGTGCCTCGTCCGAAGATGATACCGGGGGTTTCGGGTGTGCAAGGAGACGTTAGGGTATATATGTGTGTGGGCGGGGTAGATGGAGGTAGGGCGATAAAAGGCGGGTGGCGGGGAGAGGATGGACGGAAGGAAGCCAAAACATTGAAAGACGTTAATTATCATGAATGCGCGACAACAATGAGGAAAGATGAATCACACACACACACACACACACACACACACACACACACGCAGGTAGTTGTACATACGTAAATTTACACACACAGACATACATATATAAACATATACATACAGACACACACAAATATAGACAAACACACATATAGACATATATATATACACATAAGTTTACACACACACACACATATAGACATGCATATACATACATAAATTTACACACGTACACACACACACACACACACACATATATCTACACACATTTGTCGTTATTTGTGTATATACATAGATGTATATATTTAATATAAATTTATGTGCATGTAAGCACGTATAGGTGCATTTATAAATATGTGCGTGAGTGTGTGTGTATGTATGTATGTATGTATGCATATATGTGTGTGTATGTGTGTATATTTATATCTA
>NC_069009.1:6883053-6884480 GCF_001194135.2 Octopus bimaculoides
GTATGTATGTATGTATGCATATATGTGTGTGTATGTGTGTATATTTATATCTACTCACAGGCAAAGAGTGTTAATATCTCACGATAACAAATACTGCAATCTACTCTCTCCTCTTCGTCTTCTTCCCTCCCCTCTCCCCTTCTCTCTCTCTCTCTGTCTCTCTCTCGATATATATATATATATGTGTGTGTGTGTGTGTGTTAATGTTTCTTGTGTGTGTATGTGAGTTATGTGTGGGTTCATTTGCGTGTGTGTCCATGTATGTATACTTGTGCGCGTGTGTGTGTGTGTGTGTGTTAATGTTTGTTGTGTGTGTATGTGAGTTATGTGTGGGTTCATTTGCGTGTGTGTCCATGTATGTATACTTGGGTGTGTGTGTGTGTGTGTGAGTTATGTGTGGGTTCATTTGCGTGTGTCCATGTATGTATACCTGGGTGTGTGTGTATTTTTTGTGCGTGCGCGTGTGTGTATGTAGGGAATATTTCTATTTTTGAGATGATGTATGTGACTGGCGAGTATTGTGGATTTACTGTTTCTTGTATCTAAAAGAATTATACATATATATATATATCTAAAAGAGTTATTTATATATATACAGAGAGAGGGAGAGTGAGATAGAGAGATTATGAATAATAAATGAGAGGAAATCGAACCGGTGAGTGTTGTTAAATAATAAGGCATTAAGACAAAATGACTTTCCTCAGACACAACATAATCTGCTTCAACACCCGAATTCACATAAAGAATCTTGCTAGTCAGATGAAAAGTGAAGAATTATATATATCATATGTATATATGATAGATTCTCCTATTGTAGACGACGTACGAGTGTTCAGCTGTTTTGCCGGAACGCCTACACAAATGATTCGTTTATAATGAACACAATCTCGAGCTGCGCATTAAACTCACCCCCTCCATTAAATCGACGTCGTCTAAACAGGTGCACAGTGTAACTCACACGTGAGGTGTCCCGTGCGTCAACCATCGCAAAAATCGAACAGGATAAAAGCATTGGAAAGACAAGGCGCACCACGTGGCAGTACGACTGCACAGGAAGACGTCGGTCGGCAGACTGATCCCTGGGGTGGGGCCGCATCTAGTGGCTTCTAGCAGCGGAAGTACAACGGGCTTGTCCCATAAAGAACGTTTCCGGTTACCTTTGGGTATCTCCTCGTGTATATATACTCTTTTTTTTTACTCTTTTACTTGTTTCAGTCATTTGACTGTGGCCATGCTGGAGCACCACCTTTTAGTTGAGCTAATCAACCCCAGGACTTATTCTTTGTAAGCCTAGTACTTATTCCATCGGTCTCTTTTGCCGAACCGCTATGTTACGGGGACGTAAACACACCAGCATCGGTTGTCAAGCGATGTTGGGGAGGACAAACACAGACACACAAGCATATACACACACATACATATATATA
>NC_069009.1:6885318-6890759 GCF_001194135.2 Octopus bimaculoides
CTGTCCTCCCCTCCTTTTACACGAGAACATTACTGTGTGATACACGATCCCTATTGATCGCCCTTTTTTTTTTATCCCCTTTTGATCCCTTTTGATCGAACTACCCTCTTTTCCTTCCTACGATCCCTTTTGATCGACCCCCCCTTTTTTTCCTTCCCCCTCCCAAAAAGAAAAGCTCTACATTGTATTTGTCCCATCTTCGTTGAGCCCTGTGTGGCTAATAAAAGAAATGTATCTGCCATATCTATATTTATGTTGATCCACGTGTACTCACGCCCGAGCGCGCGCACCAAGAGGTGTGCACAAAGCTTAATGTCAATACATATTGAGTTCAATCAACTGGCCATTAGTATCCACATTGCTTAATGAAATCATGATAGATACGAGTGTGGGTTGGTGTGTGTGTATGCGCGCGTTAAGTGTTTGATTACGAATTAGATTTGTACATACACACACGCGCGCATACTTACATATTCACATATCCATATAAAATGCAAACTTTTACACGTTCCAGCTTGCATACTACACACACACACACACACACACACACACACACATTCTTTCCGAGCGTTAAACTAATACACCTGCTTGTTGTTCCTTCACCTGTTTTCATCTTTTGTCTTCTGTATATTTGAACTATACATATAGGTGTGTGTGTGTGTGTGTGTGTGTGTACACATATATACGTATATATATATCTATATGTATTATATGCATATATACGTGTGTATATATATACATATATATCTATATGTATGTTTGTATATACATATATACGTGTATGTATATATATATATATATATATATATATATATATATATATATATATATACGTGTATGTATATATATATATATATATACGTGTATGTATATATATATATATATATATGTATGTATGTATATACATATATAAGTGTATATATATATATATGTGTGTGTGTGTGTGTGCGTGTGTGTGCGTGGAGGCGCAATGGCCCAGTGGTTAGGGCAGCGGACTCGCGGTCGCAAGATCGCAGTTTCGATTCCCAGACTGGGCGTTGTGCGTGTTTATCGAGCGAAAACACCTAAAGCTCCAACGAGGCTCCGGCAGGGGGTGGTGGTGACCCCTGTTGTACTCTTTCGTCCCAAATTTCTCTCGCTCTGTTTCTTGAGTAACGCTGGTGGGGTGGGGTGGGGGGAAACACATACGCCATGGAAACCGGGAAACCGGGCCCTTGAGCCTGGCTAGGCTTTAAAAGGGCGCATAATAAAAAAATAATGATAATATATATATAGGTAATCTTCAAGTTTAGGGAGATAAAAAAAATAAATAAAAATATTGAAGGGAAGTAACTGAACGTCTTACCAGTATTATCCGTACATCTGTTTATAAATAAATCACACACGTGATTTGATTGACGTTAGGGTGTGATTTATTTATAAACAGCTAGAAGAAAACGGATAATACTGGTAAGTCGTTCAGTTATTTCCCTTGAATACTTTTATTTATTTTTTTATCCCCCTAAACTTGAAGATTACCATATATATATATATATATATACATATATATATACACTTTCACTTCTTCCGTCCTGTAAACCATACGCACACAAATACACACATATACAAAAACAGTCCACATAGAAACACAGGTACATACACACTCGTACATACATATATATATATATATATATGTATATATATATATATATATATACACACACACTACATACGCTTATCTGCTTAACTATTCAACTGTCTGTCCCTCACACCCTTGGTACACATTTGTTATCACTTCGTTCATTGGATCGTTATTACCGTTGCTATTGTTACTGCTGCCGTTGTTGTAGCTGGAACCCCCCGCCCTCCGCCACCCTTTAACAATTTCTATTCAACTATCAAGTTATAAACGAGATGTTATATGGCAAGACCTCACAAAACACCCTCAAGACAAAAGACCACCAGCTTGATTATATCACTAGAGTCGGTAATTATGATAAATGACATCAGATATTGATAAAAGAGATTGCCTTGGCGAGTGAGCTCTTTGCTAACATCACGTCTCTTATAAAATACTAAGAGTCGCGCATTAAATTTTGAGACCGATACGAATGGCAGCAGAAATTGATACAAAGGAGATAAAAATAAGACATAAACAGTCAGTGCTTGCGCTTGTAGATGTGTTTTTGTGTGGGTTTTGTTGTAGGAGCGTGTTAGTGTTCGTGCGTGTAAATATATATTATATATATATATATATGTGTGTGCGAGATCTCTGTGTGTGAGAGCGAGATCTCTGTATAGATGTGTACATACCTTCATCTATATACATACGAGGACACACAGATAATATACAAAACGCATATGTTCATATGTGTTATTTCTTTACTACCCACAAGGGGCTACACACAGAGGGGACAAGCAAAGACAGACAAACGGATTAAGTCGATTATATCGACCCCAGTGCGTAACTGGTACTTATTTAATCAACCCCGAAAGGATGAAAAGCTAAGTCGACCTCGGCGGAATTTGAACTCAGAACGTAGCGGCAGACGAAATACCGTTAAGCATTTCGCCCGGCGCGCTAACGTTTCTGCCAGCCCGCCGCCTTACATATGTACATATGTGTGTGTGTATGTATGTATATATATATATATATATATATATATATGTTTGTGTGTGTGTACAGTAGTTGTAGGAATAGAATACATACGTCAATAGTATATTCTATATAGTAGGAAATCAAATGAATATATATACGTATACATGTATATATAAATATGTTTGCATACATGTAATGTATGTATGCATGTATGTGTGCGTGCATGTGTGTGTAGGTGTGTGGAGAGGGGCGGGTGTATGAGGATATGTGTCCATATGTGTATGCATATATATATATATATATATATATATATATATATATATATATATATATGTCCATATAAAATATTTTGATATACATATATTGTGTACATACTCACACACATAGACATACATATAACATATATATCTACATACATAAAGTAAACTTGTATATATGTGTGTGTGTATGTGTGCGTGCATACTTGCATATCTGAATGTACATGTATGTATATATATATATATATATATATACACGAACATACGCATCACTGTATACACACACGTCTGTGTGTGTGTGTGTGTGAGTTTCAAATATAAAACACGTGTATTTAATATGAAATGTTTTCAGTACATTTTGCAGTTTAAATCTACCATTAAACACCGTCAGATAGTTTTAGGGGGGAATTGTTCGTTTGAACCCCCTAAGAGGGAAGAAAGAGGTGGCGATAAATTCGAAATATCATGCGGAGAATGATAGGAAGGGGGGAGAGGGAGAGAGAGATAGGGTGAGAGAAATAGTGAGAAGTAGAGAGGGGCATAGAGAGGGTGAAAGAAGAGAGAGTGGGGGCGGAGTGGACGATGGATAGCAAGGTACCGAGAGACGGAGAGAAATCAGAGAATGGAAGAAGCAAAAAGGAGTAAGAGGGGGAAAATGTCATATAAAGAGAAAGAAAGAAAGAAAGGAAGAGGAAGACAAAGTAACCGAGAGACAGATAGACACCCAGGGAAAGAGAGAGAGATAAATAGGGAGAGAGAAGGCGCGGGAGAGAGAGTTGGAGTCACATAGAAGAGGGAGAGAGAGAGAGAGAAAGTGAGAGAGAGAGAAAGTGAGAGAGAGGAGAGAGAGGAGAGAGAGAGGAGAGAGAGAGAAAGAGAAAGGAGAGAAAGAGAAAGGAGAGAGAGAGAAAGAGAAAGGAGAGAGAGAGAAAGAGTGATACTGATAGAGTAACTGAGAGTCAGAAAAGTGAGGGAGGGGTGAGAGGACAGACTATGAACAAGAAAGAAAAACAGAGAAAATAGAGAGAAAGAGAGTGAGAGCAGAGAGAGACACAAAAAGTGTTGGAGAAAGACAGAGGAAAAAGATAGTGGTAATGAAAGAGAAAGAGAGGAAGCAAAAGAGAATGAGAGAGGAAGCAAAAGAGAATGAGAGAGGAAGCAAAAGAGAATGAGGGAGAGCAAGGAAGAGAAGGAGAGAGAGTAATGGGGTGAGAGAGAACGAGAGAAAGAAGAGAGTCAGAGAAAATGGAGAGAGAGAGGTGGAGTGATATAGAGAACGAGAGAAAGAGTTTGGGCCAAAGAGAGGAGGCCACATGGAGAAGAAGACGGAGAAAAGAAGGGTGCATGTGTGTGTGGGAGGAGCAAGTGTTTGTGGGAAGGGGGTTCTAAGAGAACAGGGGATAACGGCAAAAGATGTGTATATATGGTTATAATATATATATATATATATATAAGGGCATTACTATACAATAATGCTTCACGCTATGAGGGACTCTAAGGTCAGACTACCATAAAAAACACATTTTTACCGAAAGCGAGGAAATGCAACTCTCAAAGCCAACCCCTTAAAAACAGACTGAATTATAGATCATGATTTCGTAGTTATTGTAGTATTATACAACCTCTACTCGTCACGCTAGCTACTTGATAAATTCTTGTAAAAGAATTCGTCCTATTATTGAATTTATATATATGTATATATATATATATAAATTATTAGTTACAGAATAAAAGCATTACATTTGGGTCAACGACTCAACATACAACAGTCCCCTCAATAAACGGTCATATATAAAGAAATACCTCAAAGTCCACAAATACATAAGAAAATATATATAAAAAAATAAAATACAACATAAAACACACAATATAAAAATTTATAAATGTATATATATTTTTTTTCTACTAATAACATACAAATAAATCAAATTTGAGTTTAAAATATAACACAATATATATATATGTCTTTTTATAATTCCAATCCGAATATAATTAAGCGATTAAAAATTCAAAATAGACAAATAAAGCAAAATAGAATAAGATAAAATGAAGTAAAATAGAATACTAAAATAGTCGATCGGCTAAAATATTATATCTGATGACAAAACTTTAAAATAACAGAAAACTTTAAAATAATTTAATATCATTGAAAGTTATATTAGAAAGTCTTGTACTTACCTCAAGGTACACGTATTAACAGCAGACTTCCATAGGTAAAATCCGTCTCTGCTCACCAAACTTACAAAAGTTCATGAAAACTACTGGTCAAAACACACACAAACACCTATGGCCTTTTCAAGGGTTCACCACCGTAGTCCGTACACGTCTTAGTGCAATCCGGTGATGAGCCCCACCTCAGGGTAACAATTACAAACAAACGTCAGGACATGCAAAACGAATTACTCTATATGACAGGCTTATATAGCCAATAGGGAAAAGCTAGTCCACGTCATGAATAAAAAAAAAAAATCAAAAAGGCCTTAGTAACTAATGTAATCATCCAGGTTTCAAATCACCCTAACGCAGACAAGTAATCTTATTTATATTTATATTTTCTATTTTTATTTTTATTTCTCTATACCTTCAAGAAAGTGGAGGAAAACCTA
>NC_069009.1:6891927-6892307 GCF_001194135.2 Octopus bimaculoides
TGTGTGTGTGTGTGTGTGTGTGTGTTTGTGCGTGTATGTGTGTGAATATGCATGTATATTCTTTTATTCTATTGTTTTAGCAATTTGACTGCGGCCATGCTAGAGCACCGCCTTTAGTCGAGAAAATCGACCCCAAGATTTATTCTTTGGAAGTCTAGTTCTTATTCTATCGGTTTCTCCGCCGAACCGCCAAGTTACAGGGACGCAAACACACCAGCATCAGTTGTCAAGCGATGTTAGGGAGACAAACACAGACACACAAACATATATATATACGACGGGCTTCTTTCAGTTTCCGTCTACCAAATCCACTCACAAGGCTTTGGTCGGCCCGGGGCTATAGTAGAAGACACTTGCCCAAGGTCCCACGCAGTGGGACT
>NC_069009.1:6892317-6895466 GCF_001194135.2 Octopus bimaculoides
TATATATATATATATATATATATATATATATTTAGCCCAAGTAGTTTTATTTGTTTATTTGCATCATTCTTTTTCTCACTTTTTCTTTCTAGATATATGTATGTATGCATATATACATGTGTGTGTGTGAGTGTGTTAATATTTCGCTATTAATATTACGATATTAATAAATTTGTGCTAGAACTCAATATACATATGCTTCAGAATAAAGCATTAATCGAGTACATAGCATTAATCGAGTATAGATCATTAATCGAGTACAAAGCATTAATCGAGTACAGAATTCAATAAACAGCAGAAGAACAAAAAAATTATGCAATGAACTAACTCACAACTGTTTCTGCTGCACTGGGGTCGCTTCGATCAACGAAAATCTTCAAGCTGGTGGTTCACCTTGGCCGTAGTCTAATGACAGAAAGAAGTAACAGATAAATTTTATATGTATACACACACACCCACACACACATACACACACACACACACACACACACATACGTATCTATCACATATATATATATATATAGGTTGTCCCTTTACTATCACCACTAGATAAGAAACAATAGAATTCTGAGACAGTTAAAACTTTTGTCTAGAATCAATTACTAGCCTGATAGACCCCGCTATGTGAAGATGGACTTATATATTCTTCCTCACATTTGGATTTTATATGCTCTCTCCCACTTTATATGCTCTCTCCCACATAATATGTCTTTTTTCTACATTTTCTACATTTTTCGTGCAGCTGAAGATTGCTCTTCATATTGCATTTAAGGTAATGCTCACATTACTTAAATAAATTGAAGTAGCATGAAACGTGCGTACTGCAATCACTTTTGAAATCCGTGTTGCTTATTATTTGATTTTAATCACCCATCCTTTTGGGATGCGATATTCGGGTGCCTTCGCATAAGTACCATATTCAAACCTTGAATCTATATATATATATATATATATATATATATATATCAGATAAATATTCTGAATATGATTCAAGGCGGTAACAGTTTGAACAAAAGAACAGAGAACAGAGCTGTTGGTGCCTTGTATGCATGAGGCTAAGTATCTTTTATGCAATACTAGCTTCCTTGAATTTCGTTCTGGCGGAGAAAAATGTTGGCTTCAAAATGTTTAAATAACTATTGGTATATGCTCTAATACGTGTGGATGCAAGTCTATATATGCGTATGTATATATATGCTTATGTGTATATGTATGCGTGCATATATAACTCTGTGTACGTCGGTGTGTATGAGTGGGCGTAAATGTACATATATGTATCTGCACTGGCGCATGGAAAATGAACACACATATTCATGGTTTAAAAATAGGTATTACTTAAAAGAATACATTTCAAACGTAATAGGTCGTCCTCAATAGCTACGCCGCCACTAAAAGAAATTGTTAATCAATCACGTGCTTTCATAATTGTTCAATGTGAAAATCTGTGTTACGTTGACTATATATTGAAAGACGTGCAGAAACACATACGCGCGCGCACAAGCAAACAAAAACAATAACTATTTGTATTAGTATTTTTTATATTTATGTTGCGTTTTTTATCAAAATCTTTAGTTACTAGGGTGACAACACTACGTATTTATCTATCTTTGTCACACACGCACTCTCACACTATTTCTCTCTCAAAAAAGACTGTTTCTCCTCCCTTTCTTCCTTCTCTCTCCACAGATTTTATTGCAGACAGATAGATAGACTGGCATAATTGTCTCTTTTATAACATGAGCTTTAAACAATAACACAATTTCATGAAATTAATATAGTGACTTCGTTCGTATGAAATTTAAGACGTTCATCATATTACCAGAACTAGAAATGAAATCAAAAACGTAAACTCGAAAGGTTTCTAAACAAAAGAACCAAGGAATAAGCATTTCCTTCGAAGTTTTCATTTCATATTTCGAACAATATTCAGACAATGAATATTGCAAAAGAAAAGGAAACTTGGTTTACCAGCTGATACTCGGAAATGAATAATTCTGAATACTGGAAATCGAAGTTATAATGTATTAAAGAATACTCTACACCACTTTTATCGCCCTATAATTTATCACTTCTGATGATTCAACACCTACATACATATTCTATCAGTCCCTTTTTTGGTCAAACTGCTTAGTTACAGTAAAGTAAACAATCCAACACCGGCTGTCAAGCAGTGGTGCGGGACAAACACACACACACACACACACACACACACAAACATCTAAGCACTCAACAGGGGAAAATCAATGAAAGTGATATGGAAGCTCAGACAAATACGGAGAAAATTGCTTTGTGTATATACATAGCGTGTGTGTATACACACACACACACACACACACACACACATACACACACACACACACACACACACACATACACACACATATATGTATATATATACATGTATGTATATATATATTCACTCGCAAACATTGCTGCGTGCGTTTAACGTATCTATAAAGGATAACGTGTATGTATGTTAATAAGTGTGTTAGTGTGTGTGCGCGCGCGTGTTGGTGGGTATATATGAAGAGATGACACTGATAGGTGTCGTATTACTCAGACGCGATCAAACCCTTCAATAGATATTGATTGAAATCCGAAACTTGCTTTCAAACCTTTTTCGCTTTCTCTATCTCCATGTGTGACAACATTATCTCGGCTCCATTATATATTCGCTTCTCGGTCTGTAACTATATACAATTATATATATATATGTGTGTTTGCGTGTGTGTACAATTATGTAAGTGTGTGTATATATATATATGTATACATATGTATGTATGTATGTATTTAGGCGCCGGAGTGGCTGTGTGGTAAGTAGCTTGCTTCGCAATCACATGGTCGCGGGTTCATTCCCAATGAGCAAGTGTCTTCTACTATAGCCCCGGGCTGAGCAAGACCTTATCACAGTGGTTTTCAAACTGTGGTCCGCGGACCACAGAGGTCCGCAAGGACAAAACAGGGGGTCCGTGAACAGCAAATACTTTTTATGGGCAATTTGATTTTATATATGGTTTTTAATCGAAATCTTTTAATTGACAATAAACTTATTTGTTAAATACTGTTAAATAAACAAATGTAAAAATATATGTTATTTTAAGCAAATATTTATGTATAAATTTCATAAGCGTATATAAGGGGGTCTCTAA
>NC_069009.1:6896160-6898480 GCF_001194135.2 Octopus bimaculoides
ATATATATATATATATATATATATACACACACAAATATTCTATAATTATAATCATAATTATAATCAGAGGTCAGCTAATTGCTTCGCCACGCACTGAATTAGAAATAGACGCTAAATGCCTCTTTTACTACCATAAAGATGTCCATTTTTTATTTTACGTAGGCAATAATTTACCTAAAAAGGTTATTTTATCAAATCAACTGGAACACTCTTCGTTGTTTAAACCGATGGAGAGTCAGGCTATATGTATAACTGCCCGAACAAGAGTCAACATGTCCAGATCGACATAAACTCACATATCGTAATTTCATTTACTTCTGATGATCGACTTTTGTGCCCGAAATACGTAAAGGTATCGTACCCTTATCTGATTGTTAGAAGCACACCTTTCTTTCTTTTTTTGTTATTTTACTTTTGTATCGCAATGCTTTCAGCAAACCACAACAGTCAACGTTCCTTTCTGTTTTTTCTACTAACATATTCAGGCAAATTTTTGTCATACGAGGGCTTCCTTGTAATGTCATTTTCTAGAGACAATATGGATAAAGAATTTAAGCGCTCTTCAGTCACGGTAGACCGAAATTTGTTAACTTTCAGATAGCTTTGAGAAATTCCTTTCAGCTTCACAGCTCGAGGTAGACATTGTCAAGTACAGTTTGAGCTTATGTGCAGGAGAAATAACGGAAAGCAGGCGAAGTGGCTGAAGCGTTAGAACGTTGGGCAAAACTGCTAAGCGGCCTTTCTTCCGTCTTTACGTACTGAGTTCAAATTCCGCCAGATTCAAACGAGCGTAGAAACATTACTTTTTTCCATTATTAGATTTATCTACTTTGATTGATGTACTAATGTAATCTTCTAATAATTCTGCGCGAGGGTAATGATTGGATAGTAAAAAGTGTATTTATTTTTAATTGAACTAAGTCTTTTGTATCACCTATCACTTAACGAATGTGCATAAGTGCAATTCCATGTAATATTCACCCTTATTTGTTTGGCAGATATATGCAATTTAATCGAAAGTTGTATCATATGTACAAGATATTTTTGTTTTTGTTTATGGGAGAAATGGAAAAATAAGAGTGAATATCTATTTTATGAGTGCTGTGTATTATAAAATCGTGCGTAAAATATATGAAGTGTATATATAAAGTGCATTCAGTAAGCATCGTATTCCAATTTCATTCACATTTCAATGAGTTGCAGATGTGCGACTATCTTTCCAGACAGACACAACACAGGCTACACTTTCGGGTTTTTGGGATACAGCTTGATAAGGGGCAATACCCCGAAACCAGTCTGTAGATGCCAGACCACATCCGGAAAGAAAGGTGCCCGTTCTCAAACCTTTCACCAATGACAGCCACACAACCTCTTTTGCACGTCCAAATCCAGTGACCCGAGGCCGTTGGGAGAGCGTTCTTGCTTCCAAAGCGACCCCAGGCCACGCAGGTTTAGACGTCCTATCTTAAGCAAAACTAAGAAAATGATGCACTACCTACTTTTTGAGCTGCGGTGAGGGTGAGAGGTTTTTCTCACTTTTCTGGGTGGCTGTGCGAGTTTCCACGATCATGTATAAACTTTTGTATAAACTTTTCGCTATTGTACTTTGCAGATTACCCATCGCATTGGAATGGGTTCTTTTAAGTCAATGAAGGTTGTGTTAGCAGTTTGGATGTGAGGTCGACCGTTAGGTGGTGTACACAGAAAATCTGAACCCGGAACAATGTGGTTAGGAATCAAATTTCTTACCACACGGCCACTCTTGCACTTATGTATGCGGACAGTTGTTGAGCTGATGATTATGAAGCCCGAAACACATGTCCACGACTCTCCTCTTGTCACCAGACAATGAAGTTGTTCCTTTCGTTAATGGTACATCAGCTTTAGGGACTATTTGGTTCTCAAGATTATCTCTCCTTTTCAAATAGACCTTGTCATAATTACCATTTGGAGATGATTTTAATCAATCATGAAGTTTTATTTGTATGGTGTTTGATATACCTGTATTTGTTATATATATTCGTGCATATGAGCGCGCGCGGTGTGCCTGTGCGTGCGTGTACATAGACGAAGTGCCATGTGATGGGACTGAACATGGAATCAAATGTTTAGCAAGCAAACTTCTCAACTGCATAACCGCACTTCTGCTCATCTATCTATCTAGCTATCTATCTTTCTATCTATCATTCTTACTATCTATCTATCTATCTATATCTATCTATCTCTTTTTCTGTCTCCTGCAGTTTCTGAGAGGGGCAAAGTATCTCCGATTTTAAATTCCCTCCTTATATATATATATGTATATATATATATATATATA
>NC_069009.1:6898803-6900302 GCF_001194135.2 Octopus bimaculoides
CACACACACACACACACACACACACACACACACCTATGCGCACACACAAAATTCGCTGCTAGCGATCAGGTTTCAATTTATGTCTGTTTAACATACAGTTTTACTACCGTGTCATTGCTTGTATTTTATGGTGAATTTCGATGCCGCTATTACCGTTACTACTACTACTATTACTACTACTATTACTACTACTACTAATTATTATTATTATTATTATTATCATTATTATTATTATCTAATGTAGAGTATAGTAATTAGTTTTGCTGTAGCTCTTGGTGTTGTTGTTTAACCCCCGGTCAGTCGTGATCCAGACAGACCTATGATCAAAAATGTTCTACCTGTGACCATCCCATCTTTTATTCAGACATAATGCTTCTATGTATAGCATAGGATTTAATACTAATGAGTATGGTTGTTGTTTAACCTCAGGTCAGTCCTGATCCAGATAGACCTATGATCAAAGATGTTCCAGCATGGCCATCACATCTTTTATTAAGACATAGTGTATCTAGGACTACATTATCTCATGTATAGTATATAAGTTAATATTAGTTTTGCTATAGTTCTTGTTGTTGTCGAGCCTGCAGACAATCTGATCCAAATAGACCTATGATCATAAATTTTCCAGCCGTGGCCATTCCATCTGTTAGTCATACATAGGACTACATTAACTTTTCTGTTTGGCGGCTACTTTTCAATATCCTCAATTTTTGTTCCATTTGATCTCATACTTCGTGTATTGGTGTAGTTTTGTATGATAACCAGTGACACGAAATTCACTTTCACAATAAAACAATAAATAATGAGTTAATAGTTTTGCAAGTTTTGAGTAATTCTAGCCAATCAAAAGCCACAGATGCCTGTTTCCATGGTAGCAAACCAAGCTGCTTACTCACACGGTCATTTTTCGTTTATACACATGAGGTATGAGGTGGTCGTGAGATGTGCTAAAATAGGCTTTATATCATACATCATAAAAAAGTTATGAGGAGTTACATGGCGGGCATAAAGCAGAACTCCGCCAATATTTCATTTGTTTCTAGTTGACAAAAAATGACAGCTTCCAAATTTATATATTCTTTTATTTGTTTCAGTCATTTGACTGAGGCCAGGCTGGAGCACCGCCTTTTAGTCGAGCAAATCGACCCCACGGATTATTCCTTGTAAGCCTAGTACTTATTCTATCGGTCTCTCTTGCCTAACCGCTATTTGACGGGGACCTAAACACACCAGCATCGGTTGTCAAGCAGTGTTGGGGAGACAAACACAGATACACAAACACACACACACACACACACACACACACACACACACACATATATATATATATTTTTATTTATTTATTTATTTATTTATGGGTTTCAGCCAAGTGGCTGCGGTCATGCTGGTGCACCACCGTGATTTTCCGTCTTTATGCTGTGTTCTCTTCACGTTCCTTGCATGGCTCTTCTCCCCCACCTGACATGGTCCAATCAAGAGTTTTGATGGCACATCTGGTG
>NC_069009.1:6903828-6907375 GCF_001194135.2 Octopus bimaculoides
ATATATATATATATATATATATATATATATATATATATATATATATATATACATGCATACATACATACCTACCTACATACATACATACACACATACATACACACACACATACACACGTACATACACACATATACATACACACATATACATACATACATACATACATACATACATACATACACGTATACTTACATACATATAAAAGTATACACAAATACATCTGCTCGCGGAAAGGGGCTGGAAATAAAATTAAGGTCTCTTCTCCAACTCGACCGTCTCCCTCCCTTCCGCTTCGCCTCTTTTGGAGAGCCGAAGGTATGGGAGTAGGTGTGAGTGGGTGGTGGCGGAGGTAAGAAGTCGGGGGGTCGGTGAAAGGGGTTTCAAGTGTTTTCAAGTGTGAAGGTCAGCAAGCACTCCTGACAATGAAGTTAACTTTCGAGACTGGGAACATAATAACGTCTAGCGCAAGCCTGGTTTCCTGAATACAGTTTGTGTATGTAAGTGTGTGTGTGTGTGTGTGTGTGTGTGTGAAAGAGAGAATAGGTGTCTTTATATATGGCTAGGTGCGCGTATGTGTGTGTGTGTGTATATCTGTACATATGCGTGCATGAGCCCTGTTGCCAGACATACGCTCTTCCAGCAGCCGCCCTCTTGACCCAGCGTAGCACTACCTCCTTCGGGAACTTGATGTAGGCCTCCGTGTTGAGTCTGAGGCCGTCTGGGAAGGTAAAGGGAGGCATAGCGTCACCATCACTAGTGATCACTCCAAACACCACGATCTTGAGTGGATGTTTGGTTTTTATCACTCTGGGTACATGTTTTGGGGACACGACAAACCAACGGTTGTCCTGTGTTCACCATCTCTTCATATCTGAGCTTCAAAGCATTACAGCGTGTCGTTTCCAAATTTCTGGCAGAGTGAATTACGTCGTGGTGCTGTTTTTCTCACAGACGGTGCCCAACTGACCCTACTATAGTGTGTAGTCGACAAAATCAAAAACAAATAATTACCCATCGCACCCTGTATATTAATGTATGCATGTATGTATGTATGTGTATGCGTGTGTACATATGTGTGTGTTTGTACCTGTGTTTGTCACCCACCCACCGTTTGTGAATCGGTGTCGGTGAGTTTACGTCTCACTAACCTAGCCTTTCGGCCAAAGAATCCCACGCAGTAAGTACTTGGCTTTATAAAAAGAAACAGCTACTGGCGTGGATTTGTTCGACTAAAATTCTTCAAGGTGGTGCCCCAGCCGGGCCGCAATCAAATGGCTTAAACTAGTAAAAATAAAAATATGTACGTGTATGTGTGTGCGTGTATGTGTGTCGCTTCAGTCCGTCAGTAGAGATTTGATTTTGATAAAATCCTATTAGTGGTGTACCTACGATACGAACCAATACCTATATCTTGAAATTGCAGTGAACACACACACACACACACACACACGTACATTTGCTAATTATACAGCCTCGTTACAATAGAAAAACATCACATCCTATAAACGACATCTTACTCCATTTATCCAGCTCGCTTTACAATACCTACCTGATGGTAACCATCACAGCGACACACAGACTAATTATTACAGCCCCATCTACCGGAAACGTTATGTAACTTAACAACACAGTGTTTCCCTGTCGACAAGTTCTGTAGCTCTACAGACATTGATATTGTTAGAAGACCACGTGTACATCAGTATTTCCTGACCTATTTTCGCCCAGGCCCCACTTATAACTTTCCAGAAAAATATCTGCCCTTCCGGTGGTTGTATAAAAACTACCTGAGTTTTAATATTTTAATCAAAATTATTTAATACAAAAGATTCTACCGGTAATTCTTTTATTAAGGATTGAGTATGAAACATGCTTCCTAACCACATGATTCTGGGTTCAGTCCCACTGCATGGCACCTTGGGCAAGTGCCTTCTACTATAGCCTAGATGCCCACCAAAGCCTTGTAAGTGGATTTGGTAGACGGAAACTGAAAGAAACCCATTGTAAACATATGTATATGTGCGTGTGTGTCTGTGTGTGTGTGTGTGCGTGCGTTTTTTGTGTGCGTGCGTGTTGTGCCTCACCACCGCTTGACAACCGGTGCTGGTATGGTTACGTCCTTACAACATAGCGGCTCGGCAAAAGAGGCCGATAGAACAAGTTCAAAGCTTAAAAAAAGAGAATAAGTACTGAGGTTGATTCATTCGATTAAATATTCTTCAAGGCAGTAGTGCCCCAGCATGGCCGAAATCTAATAACTGAAACGAGGAAAAGATAAAAGATAGGGACCACGAAAAAAAGAGTGAATCACTTCAATGAGTACCTTGTGCCTGGTGACTATGGCAGATTTCCTTGATTCGAGGAGACAATTTTTTTAGCTTCAACCATAAATCACCACGTTTTGTAGTTTCAAGTCTATTTCTCTTGACTAAAAGCAAGCCATCAACAGTACTAAAGTCACATTCAACCAAATAAGACGTGGGGAAATGAATCATAAGTTCCTTTGCTGAAATAGCAGTGTTAGGGGGTTTCCTTTCAACGTCATCAGATAACGATATCTTGGAACCTTTCATTTTGAACAAAGTATTCACGGATTCTTTTGCATAAAATAATGGATCTCACGCCCCACCACAATTTTCACAGGCATCACTGGTGTACATCCTCTGCCCTGTTAAAGAGTGGTGCGGTATCACTTTGATTCGAATTATGCAGCTGACTGTGCCATGCCAGCTCCCCAAAGTGACATCGTGGGTGCATTGTTCAACAGGAATAATTCTAACCCAGTTGGTACTAGTCAGTTCACATTGCAGTCGATGTAAACGACGTTGGCAACAATCCAAAAATTATTCTGAATTTTCTGCAGGTAAAGGGTAGTCCCTCCTCACGGCTATGACACATTTTCCCACAGCCGTTTCGATGCTGCTTATTTGCTGTTGCTGAGTCGACGGTGATATATTTGACATAAGACGTTTCCATGCGTTTCTCGTCCCATCCCTTTTTCTCTCTCTCC
The DNA here is from genome assembly GCF_001194135.2 of Octopus bimaculoides. NCBI lineage: Eukaryota > Metazoa > Mollusca > Cephalopoda > Octopoda > Octopodidae > Octopus > Octopus bimaculoides. The sequence goes on from NC_069009.1 coordinate 6,906,836, forward strand.
CCTCTCTCTCTCTCACGCTTTCTCTCTTTCTCTCATTCTCTCTCCCTTTGTCTCTATGCGTGTGAGGATTGCATCAACATGTGTATGTATATGTTTGTTTAAAGCAAGAAGGAATAAAGGTATATTAAAAAACATACAAGACAAACTTTTGATTTATTGAAACTTGCAAACTATCTCCGCTTATTGCCGGTTGGTGCCAACACCAAATGAGAAAGGAAGATCATCTTAAAGAACAAGAATACTGATGTATATATATATAACGAAAAATATATAAAAATAAACAGAAACAGGTGAAAGAACAACAAACTGCGTATTAGTTTGACGATGAGCAAAAGTGAGAGAAGTCTTTAACGCGCACGTGCGCGCGAATGTGTGTAACACATATATGTGTGTGTGTGTCTGTGCGTGTGTGTGTGCGCGCTTGCGCGCGTGCGTGTTTGCTGATGTTTATATATACTTTTGTATGTATATATGAATATACCTATATGATATTTAACATATATATAAGATATATATACATATTATGCATAATATATATAT
>NC_069009.1:6910632-6911641 GCF_001194135.2 Octopus bimaculoides
ATATATATAGTTATGGTATACTCTTTTCTACTCTAGGCACAAGACCCGAAATTTTTGGAGAGGGGGGGGCAGTCGATTAGATGGACCCCAGTGCGCAACTGGTACTTAATTTGTTGATCCCGAAAGGATGAAAGGAAAAGTCGAATTCCGCGGAATTTGAACTCAGAACGTAAATGGTTATGCCATATTCTGTTCAGAACGTAGTAGAGTACAATAAAAAGCTCGTTCACTTTCAAATTTCCCCCTGTGCTTCCACGATTACGTTTGGGCTCCTGTTGTGTGTGAATGAGTGCTTGAAAAAAATTGGAGCCAGCAAGAAGGAGTGCGGTTGGACATTTATTTTCAATCCCTACAATTGTTTCTACGCGACGTAGTTCTCCAGATGTGTAGGTACTTGTTTATGCAACCGTTTCCCTGCATTTGGAGACCTAGTTCTCTTTCCTCAGGCGATTTGTAAATACACCACCATCTTTCAGCGGTCCAAAGATATGATAGTCGGAAAGGGCGCAATCAAGGTTGTAGGCAGGGTGTTCCAGCACCTCAAAACCCAATTGGTTAATGGTTTTGACGGTCTGGGCGGCCGTGCGTAGGCGTTCATTGTCATACAATAACAAAACTTTCTTCGACAATAGGCGTTTGATACGAATTGCTGGCTTCAGTTCGTTGACCAGCAAAGCCCTGTATCTTGTACTGTTGATCGAACACACCTTTTCCAGAGAAATCGCATCATTGCTCTCTATCCTTCTTTGGTGCACATTGCTAGTGGGGCAGCCATGCTTACACTGTAAAGCCAGGAAGAAAAATGGCGTGATCAGGCTCAAACTTCGATCACGTGACCTCAATAGTACCAACTATAATCACGCGCGCGCAGAAGGCAGTCTGACAATAATAAAGATATGTTATGGCGAAAGTAAGGGCAATTTTTTACTTCCCCTCGCATATATATGCACACCGCGCTTGTATATAATGCACACACACACACACACATATATATATATATATATATATA
>NC_069009.1:6912388-6913047 GCF_001194135.2 Octopus bimaculoides
ATATATATATATATATATATATATATATATATATATATATATATATATACACGTGTGTGTATATGTGAAGCCTAATTTTGTTCATCTGCATCACTAACTTGTCTTGGATTTCTCTTATAGCTAACCGTGGTCCTTCTTCTGGTCGAAGAATTCGGCGTTCAAATTCATTTGAGCAGTAATGCGTATTTTCTCTGCTGAGCATATATATCTAGCTCTCACCTATTGTCCTCATATAATATAATATACATGTATTTTTCCTGCACAGTATATATGTGTGCGCGCGCACGAAGTATGGTTTGTATGTGTGTGTACATTACATATCTATCTATACGTACGTACATGCATACATAACATACATACATGAATATAATACATACATAGATATGTGTGTGTTGTGTGTGTGTTGGCACTCCGTCGCTTACGACGTCGAGGGTTCCAGTTGATCTGATGAACGGAACAGCCTGCTCGTGAAATTAACGTGTAAGTGGCTGAGCACTCCACAGACACGTGTACCCTTAACGTAGTTCTCGGGGAGAATCAACGTGACAGAGGGTGTGACAAGGCTGACCCTTTGAATTACAGGCACAACAGAAACATGAAGTAAGAGTGAGAGAAAGTTGTGGTGAAAGAGTACAGCAGGGTTCGCCACCATCCCCTGC
>NC_069009.1:6913895-6916017 GCF_001194135.2 Octopus bimaculoides
TAGATAGATAGATAGATAGATAGATAGATAGATAGATAGATATCTAGGAGGCGAGCTAGCAGAAACGTTAGGATGCCGGGCGAAATGCGTAGTGGTATTTCGTCTGCCGCTACGTTCTGAGTTCAAATTCCGCCGAGGTCGACTTTGTCTTTCATCATTTCGGGGTCGATTAAATAAGTACCAGTTACGCACTGGGGTCGATGTAATCGACTTAATCCGTCTGTCTGTCCTTGCTTGTCCTCTTTGTGTGTAGCCCCTTGTGGGCAGTAAAGAAATAATATAGACAGACAGACAGACAGACAGACAGATAGATAGATAGAGATATATTTGGGTGCGTCTGTGAGTGTGTGTCTGTGAGTGTACGTTTGTGCGTATACTGTGCCTTTGTTTGTCCCCATCACGGCTTGGTAACTTGTATTGGTTTGCTTACGTCCCCTAACATTGCAATTCGAAATAATAGATCGATTAAATAAGCTACTGCCGTTGATTCCTTCGACTAAAGCCCTTGAAAGACAGTGTTCCAGCATGGCCACCATCTAAATACCAAAGCAATTAAAAACAAACATTTTCAAATTGTGGCACTAAGACACCAATTTCGGAAGAGGGGCCGAGTCGATAAGATCGACCCCTATTGCTCAAGTGATACCTATTTCATCGACCGGAGAGGATGAGAAGCGAAGAAGACCCCTTTGTCTTTTGAATCAACACCGTGAAGATGAACGCACTGATACTTAGCATTTTGCCCGACCTAACACAGATTTTGCCTACCCACCACCTTTGTTTTTTAAGTTTTGGCAGAAGGTCAACAAATTTCGGGGATAGGGTAAGTCGATTGCATTGACCCCAGTGCTTAACTAGTGCGTAAATTATCGACCCCCGAAAGGATGCCAGTCAAAGTCGACCTCGGCGGGATTTGAACTCAGAACGTAAAGACGGACGAAATGCCACGAAATGCCAGCAAGCATTTCGCCCAGCGTGCCGACGATTCTGCCAGCTCGCCGTCTTACTACTACTACTACTACTACTACTACTATTACACTAATAATAATAATAATAATAATTTATTATTATTATTATTATTATTATTATTATTATCATTATTTATATTATTATTGTTATAAAAGATATGTAACGAGTAATTCTACACTTAGCATAAACTCCGGAACTCCCGAGCTGGAGCATCTCAATCGGATAAAGTTTAATGTTTTGTCCAGTACTACTGTTTTAAAATGTAAGAAGAAAAAAAAAAACCAAGACGAAAAAAAGCATAATAAAACTAGCGACAGGGGAGATAACTGAGAAAATCTTATAAGATCAAAGAATTGAAATTTTCTTTTTGGGCAAAATACGACAATAGCGCATGTGTCTGTAACGCGGATTTCAAACAGATTAGCGAAAACAATGGACCTGGTTTGCTCTTTATTGTTCTTCTTAAATGTGAAATATATGCGACAAGAGAATGGTTAAATACTCAAGACAGGGGCGTTTAACTCCCTGGGGGCGTTATACACTCGCATACCGTATATAAGTATACAATAATTTAGTTTAAATACATATATATATATAAATACATATATAAATACATATATATATGCATATATATATATATATATATATACATACATACATGCATACATACGTACGTACATACATACATACATATATATATACATATATATATATATATATATATATATTCATATATGTACAAATATTTACATATAAATATATGTACATATATACACATATATATACATGTATATACTTATGTATATATGTGTATATGTATGTATGTATGTATGTATGTATATGATGAATGTATGCTTTGGCATAAAACAAAAGGATTTGTTACGAAAGATTGTTTTACCAAAAGGAAATGAGGAATTCTGGGATATATACTTCAAAGCTTTTCTTTTTCCTTTTTTCATAAATACATTTTTGTCTTGAGGGAAGGTGAGAGGAAGATTTTGGGAAGGGTGGCGTGGTGGGGATGTTAACGATGTGGTAGACAAGATCTGTTAGCATGAATCACGAACTGAAATATAATATAATATATATATATATATATATATATATATATATATATGTGTGTGTGTGTGTGTGTGTGTGTGTGTGTGTGTGT
>NC_069009.1:6917059-6917598 GCF_001194135.2 Octopus bimaculoides
ATATATATATATATATATATATATACATATATATATATATGCATATGTATATATACGTATATGTATATATATTTATATATATATATATATATATATATATTACCCACCAATGATATATAGGACATGACATATTACATAATTTAGTCATACATACCACTAAAAGCTGGGATGGTCATGATTGGAATGCCTTTGAACAAAAGATTAGACAGTAATTCATTTCTCAACTATTCCTGCCTCACACTTACACTCATTCTGCCATTACTCCTTCCTTCCTTCCTTCCTTACTGTCGTCCTCTCCGTCCTTCCTCTCTTTCCGCCCTTCCTTGGCCTGGCCATGGGTAAATACTTAGAGACTCCTTCTGCATGAAAACCACATCCTTAAGTACGTGCTAATGCATTGAATATAACGAGCCACCCAACTATTATATCCTACGTTTACGTGTATTGCCTTTTAAATAGATTCGGTCTTAGACATAAAAAGCGTGAAAGGTGTATGTGTGTGTGGGTGTGTGTGTGTGTGTGTGTGTGTGTGTATGTGT
>NC_069009.1:6917608-6920875 GCF_001194135.2 Octopus bimaculoides
AAGTGTATGTGTGTGTGTGTGTGTGTGTGTGTGTGTGTGTGTGTGATATGGGGACAGAGAGAGAGAAAGATATGAAGGGTGATTAATAAAATCCGAGCTGTGTCTTCAGTTAACACTTCTGTCCATAGCGGCTAACAGTATATTTCAAAAGATAGTTTATCTTAATTCGTGTGTCGCACGCGCTTTTTGTGTGTTTCTATGTACATGCATACATGAATACATATATATGGAAGAAATTAGGTACAAGTGATGAAAATATATAAAACTGTAAATAAACGATAAACCCCTCGTCAGCTCTCCGTCTTGAGATTTTTGCAGTTTCGACGCTATAAGGACCTATTGCAAACCAAAGTGACATGAATGTACTTCAGACACGATGGTTTTGGACTGATACACAAAATGAGAGATACAAAAGACACAAGAAAATGTAGTTAAGCCTTCGAGATGGTATATGTTAATGTGTATGCGCACGTTGTTTGTATCTCTCTACGTACATAAGGAAAAAGGAGCACTGGGACGAGGGTCCCAGCTGATACGATCAACGGAACAGCTTGCTCATTTATTAACGTGCAAGTGACTGAGCAATCCACAGACACGTGTACCCCTAACGTAGTTCTCAGGGAGATTCAGCGTGACACAGAGTGGGACAAGGCCGGCCCTTTGAAATACAGGTACTACTTATTTTTGCTAGCTGAGTGGACTGGAGCAACGTGAAATAAAGTGTCTTGCTCAAGGAGACAACGCGTCACCGGGCATTCGACTCACGGCCTTACGATCGTGAGCCAAACGCCATAACCACTAAGCCACGCGCCTTCACTCTACGTACATACATACATACATACATACATACATACATACATATATGGAAGGAATCATTCCCAAACGATAAAAGTATATATAAGGGTGGATGAACGAATAAATACCCCTCATTTGCGGTGCATCTCACGGTTTTCGCAGTTTCGACGCAATAAAACCTACTGGTAACCAAAGTGACAGCAACAACCCACAGACGCGGTTGTTTTGGACTGATACACTTGATGAGAGAGGCAGAAGGCACGAAAAGATATATAGTTAAGTCTTATAGATGGTTTCTCTTAATCTGTGCGCGCGTGTAGGTTCTGTATACATACATACATACATACATACATACATACATACACATGTAAGTAGAAAGCTCCAAGATAATAGTAATATTGATCATCAAAGTAGTCTATCATGAACCAATAGCCTGATTACTATCTCCCACTTTGAAGGGTATGTATTTGCAATCCAAGAACAGGAAATCCCCAAAAGGGATAGAGATGCATAAAAAAGCAGGAAAATGTGACAGCCTATGCATACTTTGTGGAGTTCACACTGAAGATATCACCCACATCATAAGCAGTTGCCCGAAAATGGTATTATCTGCTGATGAGACATGTTGTAGCTAGGACACTCTGTAATGAAATCCGTCGGAAGGATAACCCATAGGACAAAGAAATAAAACCCCACAATATGGTAGAAGCCATAGCCACTCATAATAAAAATGAATACTGGTGGAATATCCCAGTTTAACCTCAATAAAATGTAAGCACAACAGGCCTGATATAATGATTTGGGATAGAGAAGAGAAACTATGTACAGTTGTGGAAATTAGCTACTCAGCGATGTTAACATAAAGCTGAAGATCAGTGAACAAGAGAATACCTACGCTGAACTATCTATCTATCTATCTATCTATCCATCTGTATCTATACACACACACACACACATACACACACACTCATATATATTGCCGTCTAAGAAGCCATAAATTAGATAAAAAAATGCACGTGCATATTTGTCAGTAGAGTGGGTTTCGATTAATATGTGTGTGTGTGTATTTACATACAGACACTCATACATATATACATATGTATGTTTGTGTCTTTGTCCTCCACGAACATTAACAACCGGTATTGGTGTGTTTATGTAAGCATAACCTAGCGGTTCAATAAAGTAAACCAATAGAATAAGTACTAGGCCTTAATAAAAATAAGTACTTGGAATTGATTCGTCAGACTAAAATTCTTCTTCAGGGAGGTGCCCCAGCATGGCTGCATTCTAATGATTGAAACAATTAAATGGTAAAAGATATGGTAATTTTCCGGAGCATTCTAAAGCGTCTGTTTTGGTTCAACTTCCACGAGAATGTCCCTAATTTATAAAATAATCGACAAAACTGACCTCAGGAAGGTTTGAACTCGCCACCTCAGATTGCCAGAACAAAGATTTAATTTGATGCTCTAGTGATTATATGAATCCCGTGTCTTTCAGCCGAAAATATTTAATTAAAAATGCTCCGCCAGTTGCGCGCCTTTGTGTCTGTTTTAAGCCTTTTATCGTTGATCGGAACGGATGTGACGTCAGACGATCAGACGCTAAACCGGAACTTCATTTCGCAACGTTTATCAATCACAAACTGTTAATTGTAATGAGGTCAACGTGGGAGACAAGCGTGTGGTCTTTCAGATAGCTAGAAATAGAAGTAGCATGTGATTCACGATGCAATGTGTAATGTAAGGGCGTCAAAAATACACATCGTATGTATATATGTATGTATGTATATATGTATGTATGTATATATGTATGTATGTATGTATGTATATATGTATGTATGTATATATGTATGTAGAGATAGGTAGATACATATATGTGTGTGCATGAATCTATCTACCTATCTCTACATATATATATGTATATATATATATATATATCTTTTATCTTTTACTTATTTCAGTCATTTGACTGTGGCCATGCTGGAGCACCACTCTGAAGAATCGTTCAGTTGAATGTGTCGATCTCGGTACCTCTTTTTTCCTTTTGTTGTAAGCCTGGTATTTATTCAGTCAATCTCTTTTGCTAAAACGCTGAGCTAGAGTATCGTAAACACACCAACACCGGCCGATTGTCAAGCGGTGGTTGAAGACTAACACAGACATAAACACACTCGAGCATAGACACACACACACACACACACACACACACACACACACGTGGGCTGCTTTCAGTTTTTCATATACCAAATCCACCCACAAGGTATTGGTTGGCCTGCGGCTACAGTAGAGGACATTTGCCCAAAGTGACACGCAGTAGGACTGAACCTGGAGCCATCTAGTAAGGAAGCAAGCTTCTTACCACACATCCACACACACACACAGATATATGTGTGAGTATATATATATATATATATATATCATCATAAATATACAGGGATTAGCTTGAGCTGCTTCTCCAACATACTGAAAT
>NC_069009.1:6922068-6922867 GCF_001194135.2 Octopus bimaculoides
TTACAAACCACATGGTTCCGGGCTCAGTCCCACTGCGTGGCACCTTGGGCAAGTGTCTTCTACTATAGCCTCCGGCTGACCAAAGCCCTATGAGTGGATTTGGTAGACGGAAACTGAAAGAAGCCCGTTGTATATATGTATATATATATGTGTGTATATATTTGTGTGTCTGTATTTGTTCCCCCAACATAGCTTGACAACCGATGCTGGTATGTTTACGTCCCCGTAACTTAGCGGTTCGGCAATAGAGACCGATAGAATAAGTACTAGGCTTACAAAGAATAAGTCCTGGGGTCGATTTGCTCGACTAAAAAGGCGGTGCTCCAGCATGGCCACAGTCAAATGAAAGAAAGAAGTAAAAGAGAAAGAGTATATATACGTATGGTTCAGTGATTAGAGCGTCAGGCTCATAATCATGAGGTAGTGAGTTCAACTCTCGGACCGGGCTGTGTTGTGTTCTTGAGCAAGGCACTTTATGTTATGCTGCTCCAATTCACTCAGCTGCAGAAATGAATTGTGACGTCACGGTTGCTAAGGTGTATCAGCCCCTTGGATAAAATCGGTTGCATGGCGAGAGGAGGCTGGTATGCAAGGACGACTGCTGGTCTTCAATAAACGACCTTGCCCGGACTCGTGCCTAGTAAGGGAAGTTTCTAGGTGCAAACCCATGGTCATTCATGACCAAAGGGGATCTTTACCCTTTATACATACATACATACAAACTTACATACATACATGCATGCATACGTATATGTATATATATATATATATATATATATATATATATATATATATATAT
>NC_069009.1:6925097-6929476 GCF_001194135.2 Octopus bimaculoides
TGTGTGTGTGTGTGTGTGTGTGTGTCTTTGTGTGAGTGATTGACTTCCAACATCGCTTGACAACCGATGGTGATGTGTTTACGTCCCCGTAACTTAGTGGTTCTGCAAAAAGAGACCGATAGGATAACGAAGCTTACAAAGAATAAGTCCTGGGGTCGATTTGCTCGACTAAAGGCGGTGCTCCAGCATGGCCGCAGTCAAATGACTGAAACAAGTAAACAGCTGAACTAAAGGTTTAACCGAACCAATTTTGAAGAACATTACAGTGGGAATCGGTGCATTATCGTTCAAGAAGTTTGTGCTAAAATAAGGGCAGCACCAGATTAAAACCCATCGAGAGCCTAAGCACTTAAGAGATTTTGGTTCCCCCATATAAAGGTAATTCAAAATATAAACAATAATAAACCATAAAATAATATTTTTTCTTAATTTTGCAAAATGAAGCAAAACTTAGATTAAGATGGAAAACAATGTTTATTTTTGTATAATTCCCCTTTATTTAGATTTAGAAAGTTTCTACTTTACGTTTAATTGCAAATTCTTTGATCAGATCCTCAAAATTAATCTTACGCACTACATCTGCATCTATACTTAATAGAGATAAAACATCCAGCCTGCCTTGTGACATAATTATTCTGATGAGATTTTTAATATACTTCAATTGAGAAAATCGATGCTTAGCTGAGCAATTAGTAACCATTAATGCTTAAAATATACGAAAGGAAATGTCTTCACTTAGAAAGGCACACTCAATAATGTTTATCGTTAATTACTTCCACTTTGTTTATATTTGGAAACTTTTCTCCTGCTTTTTTTCAATTCCAATCATACACACCACATCGAATATTATTTTTGCAAGTTTAAAGTGATTTCTTTTGTGCTGTAAACTATTTACCATTTCTGTGGGCTCCCCACCACCCCTGCAACCGCCTCCACTGATTCCCTAAGCACGTGCTTATTTTTCTTCATCCGGCGCTGTTTCATGGAACAATGTTCGCGCCACAGGAAGATCATGATCATCCAAAATACTCGTCTTTGGCATTAACTCTGCCATGGAGAGTAACTAATGAGTCACGAGAATTCCACGATAAGGCTGCCCAAATCCTCACCGAACTTTCTACTTGTTTCACGGTAGAGGCTAAACAATCAGGGCTGGGGTCTTCTTTAGGGGGTCTCCAGACGTATACTTGCCCTCACGCGACAAAAAGGGGGTGAATGATGATTCATCAGACTTGATATTGCTCCTGTGCGTCGTTGGCCACTTCGGACTGTCTGAGCTAGTGATTCTCAACCGAGGCCCATAAGATCCTTAGGGCTCTATAACAGATTTTATTAAAATCTATAGCCCTACGACTGTATATAAATCTTCTCATAATATTGCTTTCAAATTTTGACACAAGGTCAGCAACTTCCGGAAGAGGATAAGCCAATTACAACGATCCCATTGCTAGACTGCGACTTTTATCAACCCCAAAAGGATAGAAAGCAGAGTCGAACTCAGTGGAATTTGAACTCAGGACGTAAAGATGGCCGAAATGCCGATTAGCATTTCGCCCGGCGTGCTAACGATTCTGCCAGCTCGCTGCCTTAACAACAACAACAACAATAATGATAATAACTAGTTGAACCCGTGAAAAATTCACGGAAAACTTCAAAAATATAAGGATCTGTAAACAGTGTACTGGTGCCATGAGAAATGCTTGTATATTATGACCGTCTGTCTTTACGTTCTGAGTTCAAATTCTGCCGAGATCGACTTTGCCTTTCTTCCTTTCGGGGTCGATGAATTATGTATCAGTTGTGTACTGGAGTCGATCTAATCAACTGGTCCCCTCTCCACAAAAAATCCAGGCCTAGAGAAGTATATTGTGACAGTTACAGAATATAGAAAGTAATGTAACACCAATGACTATATAATCCAACCAAAATATCTCAGTTACACAAACGTAAACGGAATTACTATTTAACTTTAAAATACATCGTACATATTCAAAGAACCTTAATGTACAAATTGAAATGCAAAAGAACGAAATAATAAATGGATTTATGAATGAAAGTTTGGTAATTTCGTTTATTTCCACCACGTGACACTTATTATTGCCAACATATTTTAACTAACCTAAACTATACACACACACACACACACAAATACATTCATATATATATGTCTCGAGTTGTAGCTGTAATTCAAAGGGGCCAGCCTTGTCAAATTCTGTGTGAGGCTGAATCTCCCCGAGAACTACGTTAATGTTATGCATGTCTGTGGAGTACTCAGCCATTTGTGAGTTAATTTTATCCTCATATGGTAATGAAAAGCGAAATTGACATCCAATATTTGCTATTTGTATGTACCTATGTATAAACATTTCTTTGGATTTATGTATCTGCTGTCTCTCTCACTTTCTCTTTCACTTCCTTTGTGTCCCTCTTCTCTTCTACTTTTGATTTAACAATGTCTCTATGTATTTATGTATCTACTTCTCTTGTGATGTGATAAACATTTAAAAACACAAAACGAACGCCGTCACCATTCACTGTCTCTTCCACTCTCTCTCTCTCTCTCTCTCTCTGTCTCTGTCTGTCTGTCTTTCTCTCTCTCTTTTTGTCGCTCACATTTTCTGACTTTCTTTCTCTCTTACGTCCTCTCTGAAACATTTAAAAACATAAAACGAACGCTGTCACCACTCACTGTCTCTTCCACTCTCTTTCTCTCTTACTTCCTCTCTAAAACATTAAAAAGCACTCTCTCACTTTCTCTCTCACTCTCCCTTTCTCTCTTACTTCCTCTTCTGTCTCGCTTTGCCACTTCTTTGAAGTGTGACGCACACAACAGGTACATACAAAAACAAAAAGTTAGCGTATTATTGAAAATAATAATAATAATAATAATAATAATAATAACGATGATGGTCCTTTTTAATAAAATCACAAGGCCTGAAATTTGGGGGGAGGGGACTAGTCGATTACATCGACCCCCGGTGTTTCACTGGTACTTAATTTATCAATCCCGAAAGACCTGAAATCGACTTCGGCGTAATTCGAACTCAGAACGTAAAGACGGCCGAAATGCCGCTAAGCAATTTTGTCCAGCGTGCTAACGATTCTGCCATCTCGCCCCTCCTTAGGTTTTCTGACTATATTACTGTAATGGTCATTATTCTTGTTTACCCCCTCTCCCCCCGGTTCACATTTACGGAGTAAACATATGGTTATAATGTTCTGCAGTCCAGCCGTGACCATCTCGTGATTTAACCTCTCAGTGAATAGCTTACCTAAGGCTCCATTGTCTTCTATCCCTCTTCTCTTTTCTTTTGAGATGATGGTGAATGATTTGTGAGGGAGGCTTGACTGTTATTCCTAACAAAATGAACAACGGCGTAGATATAATTCCCCGGCGTTTTGTTGCTGTAGTTTAAACGTACTTCCTGTTCACAACAGAGGTGCGACAGAGTTCTTCCGCGTCGACGTCTCAGCGTCAATACATAATCTTCTGGCGCTTCTATTAATTTTATTAATTAGAAACCGGAAGCGTATGAAAGTCACCACGCCTACTTCCGGTTCAAATATAACATGCCAAAGAACTAAATATACAGCGGATCACACAAGAGGGATTATTTTTATTCCATTTCTTCTGAAATTTGTTTTTTTTATTTTAATTGCTAATTAATAAATCTTAAATTTCGTCGAAATGATAGCTTTAAATAAATTAAGGTAGCAAGAGTATTGTTTATTAGCAGGTGTAAATAGAAATTCGTTAAGGAGGTCGTGGGGGTGTTTGTGAGGAAATACATGGTAAGACCGACCTACGCGTGAAATAAAAATCATTTGTCCCACTGCGTAGCACCTCGGTCAAGTTTTTTCTACTATAACCTCGGGCTGACCAAAGGTTTGTGAGTGGATTTGGTTAGACGGAAGTTGAAAGAAACCTGTCGTGTATGTGTATTTGTGTGTGTGTGTGTGTGTGTGTGTGTGTGTGTGTAGGTGTGGGTGTGTGCGTGTGTGTGTGTATTCGTGCGCCTGTGTTTATCCTCCATCACCGCTTAACAACGTGTGCTGGTGTGTTTCCGTCCCCGTAAATTAGCGTAAATATTTTGACACAAATGAAAATCAAATGAAGTGAAAGTAACGGTTTTAGTGTGTTCTTGAACGACTTACAAATATCTTCTACGCTGCAAAATTAAATAGATATTTGCTTAAACTGTTTGTTTACAACTAACAGTAATAACAACCTATATTGTTACATATATATCGAATACGGGACACCAAATAATTTATTTATTAACATTGTCGGACAACCTTCATTCGGTCATACAAGAACTAACGTTGTTTCCTAACACATGATTCTATAACGGTTACATAGCATTGAATTTTGACACGCT
>NC_069009.1:6929576-6933783 GCF_001194135.2 Octopus bimaculoides
CACACACACATCAGTAAGGGCACACCCTTACCAACAAAGTTGCTGTTATGGCCATCATCATCATCATCATCATCTTCAGAGCCAGTTCCAAGGGAGACCTACAAGGGAGGTCTCCAAGGGTTGCTATTCTTGTTAGAAATAGCAGCCAAATCTCCCTCAAGTTGCACCCTACTCTCTTGTACGAGCCAATGAGGGAAACCTCTACATGGTAGCTAAACCTGAAAGAAATAGCAACCAAATCTCCCTCACATCAGACTCCACTAGCTTCTGATTTAACTGGTACATATTTTATCATCCCTAAAAGGATGAAAGGTCAAGTGGTGTTTGAAATGAGAACAGAAAGTCCTGGAATAAATATTTCTGATTAGGACAAAGCCTTTCTACTTTAGACACAAGGACTGAAATTTTGGTGGAAGGGGCTAATCAATTAGATCGATCCCCAAGTCCAACTGGTACTTATTTCATGCACCCCAAAATAAAAAAGGTCAACGTGAACCTCAGTGCAATTTGAACCCAGAATGTAAAGCCATTTTGCCCAGGGTGCTATCAATTTTGCCACAGTTATAGAAATAATGCTAACAATAATAATAAGAGGGGATGAGTCGATTACATTGACCCCAGTACGTAACTGGTACTTAATTTATCGACCCTGAAAAGATGAAAGGCAAAGTCAACCTCGGCGGAAATTGAACTTAGAACATAGTGATGGGTGAAGTACCACTAAACATTTTGTCCAGCGCGCCAAACAATTCTACCAGATCACCACCTCAACTAACAATAATAATAATAATAATTCTTTCTACTAAAGGCACAAGGACTTAAATTTTAGGGGAGGAGACAAATCAATTACTGGTACTTAATATATCAACCCCAAAATGATAAAAGGCAAAGTCGACATCAGCGGAATTTGAACTCAGAACGTAAAGCCTGATGAAATGCCACTAAGCAGTTCACCCAGTGTGCTAACAATTCTGCCAGCTCCCTACCTTAATAATAATAATAATAATAACAATAATAATAATGGTTTAAAATCTTGACACAAAGGCAGCAGTTTTGTGGGGAAGATGAATCGATTACATCGACCCCAGTTTATAGCTGGTACTTATTTAACGACCTCAAAAGGATGAAAAGCAAAGTCAACCTCGGTAGAATTTGAACTCAGAATGTAAACACAGACGAAATACCACTAGGCATTTTGCCTGGCGTGCTAACGATTCTGCCAGCTCACTGCCTTAATGATGATGATGATGATGATAATAATAATAATGTTTGTATTGGTATAAAAGATTGGCTACAGGAAATATTCTGCTCAATACCACAGATTTGCTTGTCAGTTGTTTGGCCTTAACCAGTTGAGCATGTCTTTTAGTGGCTGACGATATGTGCATCTCTGATCATGAGCAGGAGTAGAGGGGGAGCATCATAGCCATGTGTTGAGAGGGAGTTTTTGGGGTTTGAATAATTTACCTCTGGAAATATGGATGTTTCCTTCAATATCCTTAAACAACCCTTATTTAAGGACTATTTAAACGGGGTGGGCTACTCGACCTGAAGAAAATTCTAACTGGGCCCCACCTGCGAGGTCATGCGTTGTTTATCTTGATATGAGGTCACCATGTCACACACATATGGTTGTGATGCATGTGCCTGGTGTACCCTTATCAGACGAGTAGTCATGATGGGTATAATGGGCTTTGTGTATTTTACCCCAGTGTCACTTTGATGGCATGCACTGCTCTCTCACTCAATAATAATAATAATAATAATGGTGGTGGTGATGATGATGATGATGGCAATAAAAATAATCCTTTCTACTATAGGCACAATGCCTGAAATTTTTGGGGGAAGGGGCTGTTGATTAGATCGACCCCAGTAACAAAGTGTCTTTGGTAGCATCAACCATAAACGGCAGCTGGTTACCGTTCAGCAAAAGAAGATTTTCAAGAATGTGACATTTCTCCTAAACCCTAACCCTTACTCTAACCCTACAACCTAAACCTGAATCTAAAATCCTCAACATCTTCGATGGTTGACACCGAAATATGATAATTCCATTACTTTCTATCATTGGACCGCAGGGGACAAATATAAATGACCGTAACAAATGACCCTTTTTTATTTTATTTCATTCTGACCCTTTTCTGGTCAACGAATTGTTGTTGTTGTTGTTGTTCGTGATCTTTGCAGTTGTCTTTGTCAGATGGTATGTATCATGTGCTTCCTCAAGAGATGTCTTAACCCCACTTGCTCACATTTCAGGGACCGGAGTGCTGTGACGTACAGCGGGCAGTGAAATCCCTTGTTGACCATTATAGACAAACAGACAGACAGAGCAAGGCTCTCTGGGTCTGTTTGTCTGTCAAATTTGAGCAAGAACAGGCAGACAATAGTGCGCTGATGAATATTTAACGCTTTGCAATAATTTGCAGGCGTTTTGTGTGTCTTGTGGTAAGGGGAGGGTGTGATTAGAGAGTATGCCTTTTAAAAGTGAAAGTAAGAGTGGTAGTTGGAGTAGACGTGTGTGTGTATTTATGAGGGAGGGAGAGAGAGAGGCGGAGCAGCATGAAAGGTGACGGGAGAGAGGGAAGAAAAGATTATTGTCTAATACCAGGTCAGATTGAACCAATTAGATTTATAATTAATCAAAAACATTCTGGTCTTGATCATATTGATGTCTAATGTTGTTTTCTCTCCTTCAGGATTGATAAAATAAGTGAAATACTGGAGTCAGTTTACCATTCCTACAAAACATCCAAAATGTGAACTGAATTAAAACAGAAGACTGTGACTAAATTTACTTGTACCAGTGATATATAGGGGGAACTTTGTTATTCCTAGATGTGAATGGAATTATTATAAACTTTATCTTCTATCCTTGTAAAATAAAGTAGCAGTGAAATACTGGGGTAGATTTAATATTCCTATAAAACATCTGAGATGTGAATGGAAATATAACAGAAGACTAACACTAACTTTATCTTTCATCCTTCTGGGGTTCATAAAATAAAATAACAGTGAAATACTGGGGTAGATTTAATATGCTTTTAAAACATCGTAGATGTCAATGGAATTATAATAGAAGACTAAAACTAGCTTACTATTCTATATTTTTGGGATGAGAAATTATCTGATACATTATTTACAAAGGACGGATGGGTGTTCTCACCTTGTTTGTTGCTATCACAACGTTTCGGCTGATGTACTCTCCAGCACCTCATCAGGTGCTTTGGTGGAGTTTGAACCCAGAATGTAAAGACATTTTGCATAGTGTGCTAACAATTCTGCCAGACAAATTCGACAGATTTAAGGGTTGGATTCGAAATTAATAGAACGCCTGATATATGATAGAAATATAATAGAGCACCTAATAAGTACATCAGCTGAAACGTTGTGATAATAACAAACAAAGTAAGGACACCTATTTGTCCATTGTAAATAATGTAAACATTAACTTTGTCTTTCATCCTTCTTGCATTGATAAAATAAAGTAGCAATGAAATCCTGGGCCAGATTTAATATTTGTATAAAACATCCAAGATGTCAATGGAATTCTAGTAGAAGACTAAGACCTATTTTAAGTAAGTCCTTCTGGTGTTGGTAAAATAAAGTACCCCTAAGATACTGGGGTAGATTAAATATTCTTATAAAGCATCCTAGGTGTTGATGGAATTATAATATTAGATTAACTTTAACTTCATCCTTCTGGGGGTAAATAAAATAAAGTCCCAGAGAAATCCTGGGGTAGATTTAATATGCTTAGAAAAATTTCTAGATGTGAATGGAATTATAATAGAGGACTTCCTGATGTCACTTTATTTTACATTGCTCCAGTAGTATTTACTCACCAAACTGGAACTCATTCTCTTCCGCTTCTTGTGGAAAGGAAGCGTTCCGATGGTCAGGCGATCCGTTTGCTGCCAACACGCGCTGAGACTGCAACATCTCCGACTCTACGTCGACGACGGTGAACAGGTGTGGTCACCGTTTGTGACGCGCGCTTTCCCGCAGATCGTCTCGATGACTGAACTGCAGTCGTGGATCAAAAAGAGACCGAGGAAGGGCGAATGGCACCGCGAGTGTCGCGTTGCTTTCGAGCAACTATGCCGTCCCAGGTCGACCTTGAGCGACTGCATCACCGCGAAAGCATTCTATAGGGGATTAGTAGAGGGGAGGTACGACGACGATCTCGGGGCGAACCTGGGCGTCG
>NC_069009.1:6937954-6939341 GCF_001194135.2 Octopus bimaculoides
ACACACACACACACACACACACACACACACACACACACACACACACACAATGGGGTTCTGTCTACCAAATATGATCACAAGGTCTTGTTTGACCCGAGGCTATAGTAGAGGACACTTGGCCAAGGTGACAAGGAGTGAGATTGAACAGGTAATCATGTAGCCACTCCTGCGTCTATATATATACATATATATATATATGTATATGTACATAGGTATGTATATATATATATATATATATATATATATATATATATATATATATATATATATGTATATGTACATAGGTATGTATATATATATATATGTATATGTACATAGGTATGTATATATGTATATGTACATAGGTATGTATATATATATATATATGTATATGTACATAGGTATGTATATATATATATGTATATGTACATAGGTATGTATATATATATATATATGTATATGTACATAGGTATGTATGTATATATATATATATATATATATACATCGTATACAAATGGATGTGTGTGTCTGTGCATTTCCAGGACAACGAAAGATTGGAGAAAGTTAAAAAAAATACACAAAAAAAAAACACAAAGACAAAAACTTCCAAACCTCCATCAGAAGGAAAAAAAACCCAAAACATATTGAAAGAAAATTCTTGGAGTAACAGAGTTGCGAAGATTAAAACCGTCTTTATACCGGATGTGTTTAACAAAGAACAGGAAGGTGAGCATGCTGGATATCTAGTTGTCATAGCAACATTATGTACAGGAAGTTGAGAAAAAATAGACTGAAACACTTAAAAATAATGTAATGTATATATATTTCTTTAAATAATTCTGACAATTATATATAGTGTTAGGTTAATGGTTTGCAAGACACAGATGAACTACAAAATGGGTGTGTATATATGTGTGTGTTTGCGTGTGTGTGTGTCTGTGCATGTGTGTCTGTTTGTGCGTGTGTGTTTGTACGTGTGTGTGTATCTCTCTGTCTGTCTGTCTGTCTCTCTCTCTCTCTCACTCTCTCTCTCTCTCTCCGTATATATATTTAGGCGCAAGCATGACTGTGTGGTAGGACGATTCATTCGACTAAAAATTCAATGTGGTGCCTCATCATGGCTGCAGTCTGAAGCAAGTAAAAAATTAATATATATATATATATATATATATATATATATACATATGTGTGTGTGTGTGTGTGTGTTATCGCTCGCCATATCGCGGTTCACCTATCGCGTTCACCTATCGCGGTCTATTATTTAAGCTTACGTCAATCCTCCGTGGTGGTGTTTTGCATTTATAATAAAATATATATATATAAAAAGAATAAAAAAAGATATACAGTACAGTACTGGTTTTACTTCACGGATTTTCACCTAACGCGGGGGTGGGGTGGAATGTTATAC
>NC_069009.1:6939841-6940882 GCF_001194135.2 Octopus bimaculoides
ACACTGGTTATCAAGTGCTGGTGGTGGGGGACAAACAGAGACACAAAGACACACACAAACATATGCATACATAGACACAAAGACACACCCACGCACACACACACACACACACACACACACACACACATATATATATATATGACATATATATATAATCTTTTTATTCTTTTAAATGTTTTAGCCCTAAGGATGTAGCTAGCGTAATCACCTTTTAATTGGTCAATTCTATGTGGTTGGCTTTTGGTGAAGGAGGGAGTTCGACACTGCTGCCAGCTCTTGAGTTTCCTGCCTTGATATTGTTTCATCTGGGACCTTGCATAGCAAGAAGTTAAGTTGAAAACATCTACCCCCCGCTCCATAGATGTTCTGGCAGGGTGTTAAATAGTTGTGGGCCCTTGAACCCCAGGCTATTGCAGTACTACATGACCTTCACCTTTGATGGGACTTTTGGAACAGAGCAGTGACATCCAGTTCGGGATCTGGTATAACCCTCAATTCCAACGTTTGGTTACAGCCCCTCCAGTGTCTTCCATACATATATCACTGTGTACCTCTCCTGTCTTCGCTCCAGGAAGTAGAGCCGTCGCTCTTTCAGTCTATCCCAGGAGCTCAGCTGTTCCATTGATGCAGTCTTCCATGTGCAGCATCGCTGAATCACCTAAAGTTCTGCTATTTATCCGACACTGTAAGGAGACCCCAGTTGAGAGCAGTAGTCCAGACGGATGAGGACAAATGCCCTCCATGGGACCAGTATAGTTTCCTGGCCCCATGTTCTTAAGGTTCTCAATGCATCAGGCCATTCGCCTGCATAGGGCCACCATCTTGGTGACATGCGTGTGAAACAAGGCATCATTGTTCCCAAGATCTCTCTCCCAGTTGCTCACCTGTTCCATTGATGCAATCTTTCTTGGGTAACATCGCTGGACCGCCTCAAGTTCCGCTGTTAACCCGACATTGTATGGCGACCATAGTTGAGAGCAGTAGTCCAGACGGATGAGGACAAATGCCCTCCATGGGACCAGTATAGTTTCCTGGCCCCTA
>NC_069009.1:6941066-6943021 GCF_001194135.2 Octopus bimaculoides
CTCTCTCCCAGTTGCTCACCTGTTCCATTGATGCAATCTTTCTTGGGTAACATCGCTGGACCGCCTCAAGTTCCGCTGTTAACCCGACATTGTATGGCGACCATAGTTGAGAGCAGTAGTCCAGACGGATGAGGACAAATGCCCTCCATGGGACCAGTATAGTTTCCTGGCCCCTAGTTCTTAAGGTTCTCAATGCATCAGGCCATTCGCCTGCATAGAGCCACCATCTTGGTGACATGCGTGTGAAACAAGGCATCATTGTTCATATCAATCCCAAGATCACGCACCATATGTGATTCTAGGATTTCCGCTTCTTTAGGTCCAAAGTATCGCTGTTGCAACTTCTGAGCGCCAATTAGCTGGTAGTGAAGGGCTTGGAATTTGCCTGCATTAAATTGCATACTGTTGTCCTCGGCCCATTTATATATGGCATCTTGGTCTTTCTGTAGAAGATTAGCATCAGAAGGTTCCTTGAATACTTGCGTCGTCGGCATAGCTAGCGATTGTGGCTGTTTGTGTAACTCATGCCATGTCTGAAAGAGCCATCATGAACCGCAGCGGCACCAACATAGTTCCCTGAGACACTCCACTTTCTATTACTGTCTCCTTGGAGAGTGATCCTTTGGCTGCTATAGCCAGGCTTGTGTCTTTTAAGAAGTCATGCAATCACTCTCTCTAATTTCTCCAGTTATACCGAGTCCCCGCAGTTTGTGTCGTATCATCCCATGATGATCCTTATCAAAGGCCTTTGCAAAGTGGAGACATATCACATCCACAATTGAGCGATTCATGAATTGCTTCAACACCCAGTGTTGCAAAAGCTGTGTAAGGCAGCTTCTTCCTGGGCGAAAGCCATGCTGGGTGTCAAGAAGTAAGTCATTATCTTCAAGGAACGCAATTAGTTTCTTCTTGACAATGCGCTCCACGACTTTCCTGATATGGGAAGTTAGACAGGTGTATAATTCTTAGCGTCTGCTCTGCTACCCCCCTTACTGATAGTGCATATAATGTCTTCCTTTAACTTTTGGGGAAATTTCCCTGTTGTAAGGAAGCTTGGAGGATAATATGAAGTGACCTTACTAGAGCCCCCGTTGCATTTCTTTAGGAGGATTGCTAGGAATCCGTCAACGCTTATGGATTTGGTGGACGGAAACTGAAAGAAGGAGGGAGGGAGAACAAGACAGAACCAGTCCTCAACCACATGGTCCAAGAAATTGTTAAGCTATGGGAATGTAAACGCACCAACATTGATTATCAAGTGCCAAGTGGGAACAAACACAGATAGACAGACATACACGCACACCCACACACGCCTACACACATACAAACATAGCCATACACGCACACACACATACTTATGTATATAAATAACACAGATGGGTTGAGGTTCACTACAGCTGTTTCGGACGTGTTTTTTTTTTTATTGATGAACAAATCAAGTATATCATGAAAAAACCGTTTACTTCAGGTGAAATAAAATTAAAAGTTGAAATTTAATATCTAAGATTTAGTCCATAAAATGAAGAATGTATTTTGACACCTTTCACCTCCATGACGATCAACGCAACAGGCTTCTTTCAGTTTCTGTCTACCAAATCCACTCTGAAGGCTTTGGTCGACCAAGGATATCGCAGGAGACACTTGCCGAAGATGCCATGCAGTAGAACTGAACCTAGAACCATGTGATTGGAATGTACACTCCTTACCACACAGCCACGCCTAGTTATGTGTGCTATAACAAACACATAAAAAATACACGCACATACTTCAATTACATTGCATCATGCACAGTATACAAACACACACACACACACACACACACACACACACACACACACACACACGTACACACACATATTTGGTGTGATAAATAATAACTTTAAACTCTGTGCGACCTCTTAGTAATATATTTACGATATAGGAACATCATAATTGGTAAAAGTATAACAGAGGGA
>NC_069009.1:6943247-6943798 GCF_001194135.2 Octopus bimaculoides
TTTAGCGAGCGGGGAGGGGGGAAGAGATTGGGGGTGTGGCTGGGGTGGGGGTTAAGGAAGATTGTATTTCCTGTCAGGTATGTGTGTAATGGATGTCTTATTAAATTGATTGTCAACGTGGGATGAGTGGGGGAAGGTCGGATGGGATGTGATTATGTGTGTGTATGGGTGTGTGTGTATATACACGTATGCTTGTTTGTATGTGTGTGTGTGTGTGTGACTTCTTGTCTTTCTCTCTCTCTCTCTCTCTGTATACGTCTGTATGTAGATATATATGTATATATAAGATATACATGTATATATATGTATGTATGTATATATATATATATATATATATATATGTATATGAGTATATACATATGTATATACGCACACATGCACATACACACACACACACACACATACACACACACACACACACACACACACACATATATACATACATACATACATTTTCGAACAGGTGTGGCCGTGTGGTAAGAAGTTTGTTTCCAACCCCATAGTTTCGAGCTCAGTCCCACTGCATGGCATCTTGGGCAAGTGTTTTTCCA
>NC_069009.1:6944716-6946643 GCF_001194135.2 Octopus bimaculoides
GTTTTGGTCAGCCCGAGGCTTTAGTGTAAGACACTTACCCAAGGTGCCATGCAGTGGAACTGAACCCGGAACCATGTGGTTGGGAAGCAAGCTTCTTACCACACAACCACATGTGTGTGTGTGTGTGTATGGATGTGTACACAGGTATAAAATAAAGGTGTTGCTCGGATACAAAAACGTGGAATTTAATGCCAGGAACTGTTGTCAAGTATCAGTGTTAAGCTCTCCTCTTTGCTTCTCGCTCAACAGACTCTCCTTCTCCCCTTCCTCCTCACTCTCCTTCTTCTCCAATCTCTTCGTTTCTCAAGTGTTGTATTAATTATGTAAGAGATATTATCTTGTCTCACGTTTCCATTGATCAATCCTCTTACACCGAACAGCGGAGCTTCCATCACCGTCCACTCTGTGTGCGTTCATGGATTCTGAGGATTGCGTATAGTAGTAGTGATAGTAGTGGTAGAAGTAGTAGTAGTGTTGGTGGTGTTGGTGCTGGTAGTAGTACTACTAGCTGTAGACATGGTGGTGGTTGTGGTAGTGGTTGCTTTGATGGTGGAAGTCGTAGTAGTAGTAGTAGTAGTAGTAGTAGTAGTAGTAGTAGTAGTAGACGTGGTGGTGTTGTGGTAGTGGTTGCTTTGATGGTAGAAGTGGAAGTCGTAGTAGTAGTAGACGTGGTGGTGTTGTGGTAGTGGTCGTGTTGTTATTTGTAATATTGGTGGCTTTTGTGGTAGTAGTGGTGGTGGTGGTGACACTAGTAGTAGTAGCAGCAGTAGTAATAGTGGAAGTGGTGGTGCTGGTACTAATAGGTTACGAAGTAGTAACAGCAGCCAAATCTCCCTCAAAACACACCGTACTGTCTTATCTATGTATATATGTATGTATAAACCAATGAGGGAGACCTCTACATGGTAGCTTGACCTGGTAGAAATAGTAACCACATCACCCTCAAATCACACCCCAATAAAAGAAGCCTTTACAGGGTAACTAGACCTTAGAGGAATAGCAGCCAAACCTCCCTCAAATCACATCCTATTGTCTTTTGTATGTATATATGTATGTATGAGCCAATGAGGGAGACCTTTACATGGTAGCTTGACCTGACAGAAATAGCAGCTACATCACCCTCATATCACACCCTACTGTCTTGTATGTATGAGCCAATGAGGAAGATCATCACATGATAACTAGACCTGATAGAAATAGCAGTCAAATCTCCCTCAAAACACACCCTGCTGTTTTATCTATGTATATATGTATGCATGAACCAATATGGGAGACCTGTATATGGTAGCTAGACCTGGTAGAAATAGCAGCCAAATCTCTTTCAAATCACACCCTACTGTCTTATCTATGAATATATTTCTTTATAAGCCAATGAGAGAAACCTCTAGGTGCTAGAAATAGCAGCCAAATCTTGAAATTGCATCTCATCAACTTCAGAATGAATGGATATATTTGATAATGCTGATGCACTATCTTTGAATTAAAAAATGGGATGGTCACGGCTGGAACATCTTTGATCATAAGCTAACTATTCTACTGCACATTAGATAGTGTAGTCCTAGATACATTATCTTTTATGTTTTACTTGTTTCAGTCATTCGACTATGGCCATGCTGGGGCACAACTTTGAAAGATTTTAATCCAACAAATCCACACCAGTACTTACTTCTTAAAGCCTGGCATTTATGATATTGATCCCTTTTGCTGAACTGCTAAGTTACACTAATACCAGTTGTCAAAGGTGGGTGGGGGGACAAAAAGACATACAAAAACACATAAGTATACAATTTGTATTTCATGAAGGGTTTTTCGTCTTCGTCTTTGGAATTAATTAGATTTCGCAACAATTTGTAGAATGCATATTGGTTCTGTACCAACATGGATTAGAATTTTCGTCTATATATATATATATATATATATATATATA
>NC_069009.1:6949674-6952014 GCF_001194135.2 Octopus bimaculoides
ATATATATACACATATATACTAGCCTGATAGACCCTGCTATGTCAAGATGGACTTATATATTCTTCCTCTGCTCTCTCCCACTTGGTTTTAATATGTTGCCACATTTGTAATATGTCTTTTTTCTACATTTTTTCGTGCAGCTGAAGATTGCTCTTCATATTGCATTTAAGGTAATGCTCACATTACTTAAATAAATTGAAGTAGCATGAAACGTGCGTACTGCAATCACTTTTGAAATCCGTGTTGCTTATTATTTGATTTTAATCACCCATCCTTTTGGGATGTGAAATTCGGGTGCCTTCGCATAAGTACCATATTCAAGCCTTGAATCTATATCTAAACCATATATATATATGTAGATTTCATAATGTATTTGCATTTATATATATAACATATGGTATAGTTATATGCTACATATATCATATTCATATACCTACATGTTTATGTATATCTATCTATCTATCTATCTATCTATCTATCTATCTATACATATATATATAATATATTTATGGCATTCAACTCATTTAGTAGTAGTTACATGTATTATTTCAAATGGTTTGATGCAGTTCCGTGCTACATCAAGTCTTGCAGCCTCCTTATGGGAGCCTGACACCTTTAGGTTTCTTGTAGTAACATGGAACTGAATTAAACTGTTATAAATAACGTATCTTTTATTTTTTGATTAGTATGCACCTTCCTCTGATGAAGTCCAGTAGACTGAAATCTGTGATGTGGTAGTTTTGGCACCCATAACATGTGATTTTCTTCTGTTACAATTCATATCTGTACTTTTATGCATCAAGCGCCTGTATGAGAAAATCTCTCAAGGCTAATAACTCAATGTTCAGCATTCTAAGAAGACATACACGCTCTAGCATGACCGCAGCCGCATGGCTGAAACGATTTAAAGAATAAAAGAAAGATGAATATAAGGATTAGCTTTTGGTATTAATACTAATTCCGTCGCTACTAATTAATTTTTTTATGAACCTTTTGGCAATTTGTAGCACCAGTGTCTGAAAAGATGTGGAAATTTTATTTATTGTGGTTTCATATTAGCCTGGTGTGCGGTGATTGGTCGTCTCCCACTGATGAGGTTCAAGTTTTGTGAAATACAGCTACCCAGGGTTTCGCGGCTGAAAGATTAATTTAAGTTTTTTTTGACATTTGTTTGTGGCAATGCTGGTTATTTACCCTATGTTCAAAAATAATCTCTTTTAAAAGCAACTGAGAACCAGTCGTGTTCTCAGATTGTAGTGTTACATTTTTGAAAGGTTTTCTACTGATTGCCTTTATAAATTTGAGCCAACACTGAAAGTTACGTTGTTTCGAATGCGAATACGTCCATATAAACAATGCAATCGAAGACAGAAAAATAAGTAATGGGTGTATATACATATTTCAGGAGTCATTGTTCCTTCATCAGTGCTACATCCAGCCCAGTCACCACCCACAAACAGGGACATTGTATTTCAATATACAACCATAATATACTACAAAGTATACTAAAGGTATATAAGTCAATATTGTGTCCTGCCTGTGTTAGCAGTGTGACTCAATAACTTTTTCAGAATTTTTTTCTGCAGATTTTCTATAGAAATTAGAGCCAGCACTGAAAGTTATGACATACACATATGAATATGTCTATGTAAACAATGCAGTCAAAGATAAGCATGAAGTTAGTGGGTGTATAAGCATATTTCAGGACTTTGTTCACATTGTTTGCATAGATATATTCATATATTGTGATTGCATAACGAAATAAGGGTCCCTTCTTCTTGAAATATTGTTGCAGAACCTCTATTTGAGTTGAAGCAATTGGGTTGATGTTGGTGAATAATGTTTAGCCGGTCAATTTAGTCTAGTGCCAGGATTGAGTACACCGTACATACTGGCATTAATGTTGGTAGAACAAAAATCTGCTCGTTTGTGTTTATCTATTTATCTATCTATCTGTCTGTCTGTCTGTCTGTCATTGGGTGTACGTATGTATTTACGTATGTATCTCTCTTTCTCTTTCTCCCAATACATACATATATATATATGTATGTATATATTTGTAGTCATATATATAACGATCTATCTTACTCTTTCCTTAACTCTCTCTCTTTATGTTGATATATAAATATGTATGCAGAGAGAGAGAGAAAGAGAGAGAGAGAGAGAGAGAGAGAGGGAGAGTGAGAGAGATAGAGAGAAAGAGAGTGAGAGAGATAGAGAGAAAGAGAGAAAGAGAAACACTCACATAAAATACATAGAAACATATCCCCACATAAGAATCCATACATACATGTACGCATATATATATATATATATATATATATATATATATATATATA
>NC_069009.1:6954463-6959075 GCF_001194135.2 Octopus bimaculoides
ATATATATATATATATATATATATATATATATATATATATATATATATATATATATATATATACACACCTATATATCTATTTGCATATGCTCATACATATATGTACATATATGCATACATGCATGCATAGACACACGAAATACATATACATCTATCTATATATGTATAAACACATACACATGTAAACTTACGAACATATATGTATACATACATAGATACGAACATATATATGTGTGTATGTATGTATGTATATATATATGTGTTAGTGTGTATATGTATACATGCTCATACTCACAGTATATGTTTGTCTGTATGTACGTGCTTGTAATGTGTGTCTGTGCGCTTGAGGAATGTCTGTCTGTGCGTCCTTGAAACAAGACATTCCAATTAGGAAGGGATCAAGCCATTGTGGTAATAATTGCTTGGATTTGGTTTAGGGATCACATGTGTAAATAGGATTTGTTGCACTCTCGCCTGTGGTGGTGGTCGCGATGATGGTGAAGATGATGATGATGATGATGATGTCGTGGACGATGGAGGTAGTAGTAGTGGAGGTGGTGGTGTTGGTGGTGGTGCTCTTGATGGTGGCAGTTTATTGGAGCGGGCGTGATGATGATGATGATGATGATGCCGATGGTGATGATGATGATGATGATGCCGATGATGATGATGATGTCGATGGTGACGATGATGATGATGCCGATGGTGATGGTGATGATGATGCCGATGGTGATGTGATGATGATGATGCCGATGGTGATGATGATGATGATGATGATGACGATCCTGATATATGAAAATAAGGATGATGATGATACTGATGACTATGATGATGGTGATGCCGCTTGACAAATATCAGGATTGTCCCCTAATCATTCCTAAAGCCTTCATTAAATGCCGACCAGATGCAATGAAATAATCAGCGCAAACAGCGGAGTGGAGCGGTGGCGGTGGTGGTGGTGGTGCACAGCGGTGGTGCACAGCGGTGGTGCACAGCGGTGGTGCACCGGTGGAGTTGTTTGGGGTGGTGGTCATGATTCTATGTGGTTATATATTGATGGGTAATAGCATTACGGGGAATGGTAATGATGCCGCTGCTAGTCTTAGTAGTATTTGCTTTATACAATATATATATATATATATATATATATGTAGAGAGAGAGAGTATATATATATATATATTCTCTCTCTCTCTCTCTCTCTCTCTACATATATGTATATATATATACACACAAGGACAAGGCGGTGCTGGAAAGGTTCTGGCTTTAAGGGTATCACGAAAGGCTTGGCTGGAGGCCCAGCCTTCTGAGTTCTTTTAGAGGGCTTAGAAAAACCGAAGGACCACTGCAATAAGGGCGTGGATCTGAGAGGGGAATATGTTGAATAAAATCATAATTAACTGATCCGCCTCTATTTTTTTAACCCAAAGCCGGGAACTTTTCAACACACCCTCGTATACATAGATACATACATACATACATACATACATATATATATGTAAATATATATATACGTGTGTGTGTGTGTGTGTGTAAATATATACACATATATTCTTTTATTCTTTCATTCTTTTACTTGTTTCAGTCATTTGACTGCGGCCATGCTGGAGCACCACCTTTAGTGTAACAAATCAACCCCAGGACTTAATCTGGATCTTTCTGATTTGGCGGTGTAATGAACAGGTTTTCACCAAATTTGGCAAAAATACTCATGACCCTAACTCTAAAACCCAAACCCTAAACCTAAAACCCTAAAGCTAAAACTAGTACAAACGCACGAACGATGTTATAAATAACAGTACCGCCGATAGTTGTTGTTGACAAACAACGGCACTAATTTTATTCAAGGGAAAAGATTCCATTACACCGCCACAACGTCTTGATGACAATCCACAGCAGTAATTGTTTTCACCTCAATAGACGTCAGTGATTGGTTGGAATTACCGAAATACGACAATTTTAACATGAAATAACTTCGAATATAAAAATTTTTCCCTGTTCTATACTACAAAATATAGAAGTATACGAAGTTTGAAAGTGTTTCGGTAGAAAACACACTAAATAAAAACTAAATAAAAAATAGTGTCCGCCAAATCAGAAAGATCCCTTAATCTTTGCAAGCCTAGTACTTATTCTATCGGTCTCTTGCTGAACCATTAAGGTACAGAGACGTAAACACACCAACATCGGTTGTCAAGCGATGGTGGAGGGACAAACACATGCACACAAATACGAACAGACATATATATAAATATATATATACGATGGGCTTCTTCCAGTTTTCCGTCTACTAAATCCACTCACAATGCTTTGGTCGGCCCGAGGCTATAGCAGAAGATACTTGCGCAAGTGGACCCGGAACCATGTGGTTGAGAAACAAGCTTCTTACCACACAGCCACTCCAGCGCTTATCTATCTATCTATCTATCTATCTATCTATCTATCTATCTATCTATCTATCTATCTGTCTGTCTGTCTGTCTGTCTGTCTGTCTGTCTGTCTACATATATATATATATGCGAACTTTATGTTAATCAAAATATGTTTGTGACGTATTTCAACTTCTAAGTATAAATTCACAGCAGTTACCATGGAGAAAAAGATCTCTCTTATGGTAAAAGGTGTGAAAACAGTGTATCTGTCCAATGCTGTCCAGCTATCGGATTCCCAGACGAGTTTCTAACTCCTTAGCTATTATCAATGGGAAATACCGAAGCGTGGTAACTCTGGGCAGATTTTCAAGCCTTAGCTTTAACTAAATTACAGTCAACAATATTAATTGAATCGCGCCATGGGACCGCTAGGTCGAAGGAAATTCAGCTGTATTTCCCATTGATAACGGCTAAAGAGTTAGATACGTGTCTGGGAATTCGATAGAGGGAATCACTAGGCAGATATAGCATTTTTACACCTTTTACCATAAGAGTGAATATTTTCTTTATGGTGACTGCAATGAATTTGCCTTTAGAAGTTGAAATATGTCAGAAACATATTTTAACTAACCTAAGCTTAGGTTATGTCTAAACGCTACTTGGCGCTGATACTGCTGAATATTCTTCAACCACCCCACTTTCTCCCTTGATTTTAGGACAAAAGTTTCTCACACTAATTAGATAGTTTTTTCCCAGAATCTTTCTTTAACAGACATGCGATTAAGATGACATTTTCTCGCTCCCCACACAATGTTAAAACTTAAATCAATGAGCAGCTAAGAATGCAAGCCTGCAGTGGATGCAACTGTAGAGACAAATATAAATGTCCCCTTGGGCAGAAATGCAATATATCCTCCGTTGTTTATAAAGCTCAGGTCTCAGTAAACTCTGAAAATGGTAGAACAGAAACCAAATGTAATATCGGATCAGTGAAAAGAGAATTTAAATCCCGATATAACAACCATCTTTTGAATTATAGACATCGTGATAAAAGATACACAGCATCCCTTTCGCCTTTAATCTGGCAACGGCATCAAATGGAAAATCCTTTCGAAAACCAGACCCTGTATTAATGGGTCAAAACGATGTTCTAGATGTTGTCTTAACAGGACTTAAGGACTTCTAACAGCTATGTAAATTCTAGAAATAAATTTTTTTCGATATGTCCATATTTTAAGAGATACATCTTGGCCGAATTTATAAACAGGCCACCGGACACATCGCAGATATCTTTGTTTACGTTTTTTTTTTTCAAAATTGTCTGTTGTAAGGTTGGTTATCACCCCCGTGTTTTTCTTTTCGTCCTCTTCCTTATGAACGTTCTTTGCTTTAAACGCCATCTGCTTTGAACCAGTTGCCAGTCTTGTTCTCAGCTTGAAAACTTGTGAAATTAATGTTTCGATCAGGAAACACTGGGTAGACGTATTTAACAAGATTTGTGGTTTTATTACAACATTATCTTTACTCTCTTAGCTAACCGAATGCTTTTCTACATGCTGAAGTCTTACCACATCACACGCACGCACGCACACACACACACACTCTGATGATGAGGGACTCTCCCGTCGGTTTCGACGTATGAGGATCCGACAATCTACTCTTTTTTATCAGTCATTTGTAAAGGAGCCCACAGATCCTGCAAGTATGAAGATCAGTGCACTACCTGCACAGATCAGTGCAGGTAGTGCATTTGCAGCCGCTTTTCTCCTTTGCCTTGCACCCCTAAACCTGTTGGTGCTGGTTGCAACAAAGTTTCTAACACCATTTTGACACGACGATCTCCATATCTGTATATATAGGGGGCATAGTGAAGTGGTTAGACTGTCGCTCTGCGATCACTTCAACATCTGATGTGTGGTACAGTTGTGCACCTGTACAGGTAATGTAATTTGATGGAAGAAGAGAGCTGGTGTACTGTAGAAACATTTGATCACCATAAACAAATCTTTTGTGCAGAATATTCAAGAAGAAACTGCAGGACCCTAAGTTGTCCGTGATTGATATACTAAATATACTATGGTGTAGGCGTGGCTGTGTAGGCGCAGGCGTGGCTGTGTAGGCGCAGGCATGGCTGTGTGGCAAGAAGTTTGCTTCCCAACCACATATTTCCGGGTTCAGTGCCCTTGCGCAGCACTTTGGACAAGTGAGTGGATTCGGTAGACGGAAACTGAAAAAAGCCGTC
>NC_069009.1:6961091-6961784 GCF_001194135.2 Octopus bimaculoides
CACACACACACACACACACACACACACACACACGACGGGCTTCTATCATCCAGCTGAAAGCACACACGCCGAACAGGCATACGTTTTCGTCGTAATTCAGGCACAAAGAAGTCGTTTAGCATTTCGATCTAACGCTCGAAGTTCGCAGTAACATCATTTCCATTATCGTCTTCAAAAAAGTAAGGGCCAATGGCGGCATCTTTCCCAACAGCACACCGGACTATCACTTTTGCGCTGTGCAGTAGTCTTCCGTGCAGGTTTCTCAGATTTTCGAAATCCCAGTCACGACAGTTCTGTTGATTCACCATGCCACTGAAATGAAAATGAGTTTCATCACTCATTAACAAAATGAGGTGGTCATTTGCCTCAAAAATTGCTTCCATCTTACGTGCGAAATTAAGCTACTATGCATAGTCCCATGGTTTCAACTGTTGCCCAATGATCAATTTGTACGGGTAGAAATGCAGGTCTTCATGCAAAATACGCCTTACCGATCGATTACCGATTCCAAGTTCAGTGGAATGCCTCTGAGCAGAGCGATTCGGACTCCGTATCAAAGCTTGTCTGACACGTTCCATATTTTCCGTGGTCCATACGTTCGTGGCGCCCCCACTGGTCTCCTATTCATGAGTGTACCTCGTGTACGAAGTGCATTCACTCAACGTAAGATGGTGTTACGGGTGGGAACAGCTT
>NC_069009.1:6962045-6963812 GCF_001194135.2 Octopus bimaculoides
ATCACCTGAAAAGAAAAAAAAAATGCTAAGACACCACAGACTGAATGGAACCAGTCGGTCATATGTCCCTCCCCCTGGGGTTGAGTAATAGTCCTTTCAAAAACTTCCTCCTCTCTGCCCCACCCTGTATTATGTATACACATTCTTATTTCTTTATTGCCCACATGGGGCTAAACATAGAGGGGACAAACAAGGACAAAGGAATTAAGTCGATTACATCGACCCCAGTGCGTAACTGGTTCTTAATTTATCTACCCCGAAAGGATGAAAGGCAAACTCGACTTCGGCGGAATTTGAACTCAGAACGTAACAGCAGAAGAAATACCGCCAGGCATTTCGCCCGGCGTGCTAACGTTTCTGCCAACCGTTTCTAGCAGTTTGTATGAGTGGTTAATTGATGATTGATGTTCCATCCGTGACAATCCCAACTTTTGTTGAGAAATAGTGTATCTAGGATTTTATCAGTTGTATAGTATAACAATATTAGAGGCTAGAGTTGTTGTTTAGCTCTAGGTCTAGCAGACCTATAATCAAAGATCTTCCATCTGTGACCATCCCGTCTTTTATTCAGACATAGTGTATCTGGGACTATATTATCTTATGTAGGGTATAGTAGTATTAGTGGCTATAGTTGTTGTTGTTGTTGTTGATGTTGTTTAGCCCCAGGTCAGTCCTAATCTGGTAGGCTTATATTCAAAGATGTTCCAGTTGTGAGCATCCAATCTTCCATTCAGACATAGTATATCTTGGACTACATTATCTAATGTACATCATAGTAGTTAGTATTTATGGCCATAGTTGTTGTTTAGCTCCAGGTCAGTCCTCATCCTGCAAACCTATGATCAAAGACGTTCCAGCTGTGACCATCCCATCTTTATTCAAGCATAGTGTACCTAGGACTGCATTGTCTAATGTATGGTACAGTTGTTATATTTACTTTAGTTGTAGCAGCTGTTGTTGTTGTTGTTTTAACACCAGGCCTCCCTGATCTGGGAAGCCTATGATCAAAGACGTTCCAGCTGTGACCATCCCATCTTTTATTCTGACATAGTGTATCTAGGACTACATTATCTAACGTACAGTGGCGTAGTTAGAATTAGTGGCTAGAATAGTTGCTGTTTCGCTTAATACATGAGACATATCTTGATGGCATCGCATCATAATTATACAGACACAGTTGATTTCTCTAAACATCTGTACAATAGATGTGTAAGCTCAGGCCCTCATCCAGCCTCAGATGTGTCAAAAAGACCCTAATCCGCCGCTCCACACCCCAGGCCAACAAACACAAAAAAGCGGATTCTTTTTTGAGGGATATGGAAAGGATTGTTTTTCACCCAGCAGGGTTAAAAACAAAGAGAAGAAGATGAGGAAGAGAAAAGACTCTGTGTGTGTGTGTGTGTGTGTGTGTGTGTGTGTGTGTGTGTGTGGAGGAAGGGGCTGTTAGAACTGGAAGAAATGAAAGTGCCTTGTCTGATAAGGAACTTCTTTCCCCCCGCGTTTTGATAGTCGTGGCCTCTTAAAGACACTGAGATGAAACTTCTAAATTAAACAGTCATACGCACACACGCACACAAATGCGCGCAAACACACACCTACGCGCGCGCACGCGCGCACATGCAAGCACACAGATACACTCACACGTGCATACACATACACATACGGGCCAACACATGCTTGTATTTATACGTGTATGTGTTGATGTATGTCTATGTGTAAGGTGTTCGTGTGTGTGTGTATATATATATATATATATATATATATATA
>NC_069009.1:6963822-6964768 GCF_001194135.2 Octopus bimaculoides
AATGCGCGCAAACACACACCTACGCGCGCGCACGCGCGCACATGCAAGCACACAGATACACTCACACGTGCATACACATACACATACGGGCCAACACATGCTTGTATTTATACGTGTATGTGTTGATGTATGTCTATGTGTAAGGTGTTCGTGTGTGTGTGTATATATATATATATATATATATATATATATGGGAGAATATACAAAAAATAACAACAGACGAGGACAGGTGGTGTAAATAACAAAAGTATATATTAGTATGACGCTCGGGAATACGGAAAGTCTTTGACGTTTCGAGCTACGCTCTTCAACAGAAAGAATACGGAGACAAGGAGAAAAACACGGAGAAAAAAAATTGAATAGTGTTCAGTCAACGGTCAAATATGTATATATACACACACACTACCTATATACATATATATATATATGTATATATGTATATATACACACACACTACCTATATACATATATATATATATATATATGTATATATACACACACACTACCTATATACATATATATATATATAAATACGTATGCATAAAACGAATATAAATGTGTGTATATATGAGTGTGTATGCATGTGTTCATGTTTGCGCGTTTGTATCAGCCTGTGTGTATGTAAATGTGTAAATGTAAGTATATACATATATATTAGGCACACACAGGCACACATAAACATATGCATATACTTGAAATTATATACATACGTATGTATGAATGTATGTATATGGGTGTGTATATAAGTGTAGACAACATCATAGCTTCTAATCTCACCGAACTTTTTTTCCATAAGAAACAAAAGTCCGAGATGATGTAGTGGGGTCGGACGCAAAAGTAATCTAATTTAACTTTTAGTTGACAACAACGCTACATATGAGTATGTGTGGAAATGGGAGACGTGTATGTATAGCATAGACATGCATATATTTATATATATATATAT
>NC_069009.1:6965731-6966551 GCF_001194135.2 Octopus bimaculoides
TATATATATGTATATATAAACAAGTAAAAAAGTAAAAGAAAAGAATATATATACAAATTCTTTTACTCCTTTACTCGTTTCAGATGTTTGACTTCAATGATTTTTGTCAATCATATCAAAACTCGGATTGATCTTTATCGTTCTCTGTTCAGCGAACCGCTTAATGTACGCCAAACAAACACACATAGGTATAAATACGCAAACATGCTCTCTCTCTCTCTCTTTCTCTCTCTCTCTCTGTGTCTGTCTCATTCTGCCTCTGTCTCTTTGCCTCTCTCTTTCTATTACACACACACACATGCACGCACATGTAGAATGTATAAGAGGTGGGGAGGGGGGGCTGATAGCGTGATCTCTGCGACTCAAAGAGCGAAAAGAAGGAACCGTGAATATGTGATCGGCTCTACCGTAAATATATCCTCCATGACTTCTAGTATTTCAACAGGACCCTTCTCGCCCCAGAAGGGACCCGAAAGCCGTTACCATTAGGTTTGGATACATTGCCACAGAGGTCCCGCTGTAGACATCATGCCAAAGCAGACATTGGAGCACGAGGCCAGGGTTTGGACATATCGGATCTTGTCAAAGCGTTCAATTCTTGTCAGGAAGGAAGAAAAACGTTAAAAAGACTACGTCGACGATGTTGACGACGACGACGACGACGACGACTGTGGTGGTGGTGGTGGTGGTAAGGATGGTGATGATGATGATGATGATGACAATAATGATGATGATCATCATGATGGTGACGTAGATGATGATGGTGGTTGGTGATGATGGGGACGATGATGATGGTGGTGGTGGTGATGATGATGATAAC
>NC_069009.1:6967231-6968030 GCF_001194135.2 Octopus bimaculoides
ATATATATATATATATATATATATATATATATATATAAATATATATATGCATGTTACATAGACACATACACACATACATACATTTCCAGGTACACATACCACATGTTCATGTTTTTGTATGTGTGTGTGTGTGTGTGTGGAAGTGTGCACACTTATGTATGTGTATGAATATATTTCTGTAAGTGTGTGTACGCATGCGTGATTTATGGTTGATCAGATTACAGCTTTCAAACAGCAATGAGATAAGTCGGTGAATAAACATTGCACAGAACGCCTATAAACACACACACACACATACACACACGCACACGCACACGCGCGTGCGCGTGCGTATGTGTGTATGTCTATATATATATATATATATATGTGTGTGTGCGCGTGTGTGTGTTTATCTTTCGGCTAATATATATTGTTGAATGATGTAGAAAGTATCTATCTTTAAGCCACCTCGCCAGCACCCTTAACTGTCCCCCACCCTGCCACTCCACACCCGGTTCTTTTTCTATCTTTCGAATGGAGTCCCTTATACTAATTGTTCTGCACCGACCTCTAACGGATGTTCCCTTGTCACTGACACCGTCAGAGAGACAATGAAACATTAATTGGAGTCCGTTTAATTACTGTAATTACTATTCACGTTATTCGTCACTAATTGCTATATTTTTGATTTTTTTATGTTTGTTGTTTCAGCCATTGGACTGTGGCCATGCTGGAGCACTAACTTCAGCAATTTTTAGTGGAATGAATCGACCCCACTTATTATTATTATTATTATTTTTTTTTTTTTTTTTTTTTTTTT
>NC_069009.1:6969607-6971920 GCF_001194135.2 Octopus bimaculoides
CACACACACACACACACACACACACACACACACACTGGGGCTACGATCAAACTGCTCCTTATCTGATCGTGTTTCCTTATTTAAAACCAGCCCCTTT
This sequence comes from Octopus bimaculoides, assembly GCF_001194135.2. NCBI lineage: Eukaryota > Metazoa > Mollusca > Cephalopoda > Octopoda > Octopodidae > Octopus > Octopus bimaculoides. The sequence continues at coordinate 6,969,705 of NC_069009.1, forward strand.
TATAGTTGATTTGGTAAGGGAAGTGGTCGGGGTGTTGTTGGTGGCGCCGGTGGCGATGCTAAAAGCAAGAAGGGATATCGTTAGTTACTGACAGAGAAGTGTGTGTGTGTATGTATGCATGTATGTATGGATGTGTGTATGCATTTATGTTTGTATATATGCATGTATGTTTGTATGTATGTATATCTGTATGTACGTATGCATGTCTTTATCTATGTATCTATGTGATTGTTCAGTTTTATTTCAAGATTTATTGTCAATAGAGAGGGAGGGGGTTTCTAACCTAGATCCAAGGTTCCTTCATTGGAATTTCAACATCAACAACAGGGTATGTATGTTTGTATGTATGTATGTGCAGATTTGTATGTTTTATGTATGTCTTCTCATGCATATAGTTACATATCTAAACATGCTCATATATATTTAAATGATAAACTTCTGGAAAGTTTTACAAATTTTTACTGTTCCAGTGATGGATTGGATCTGTAGTCTTCGAATTAACTTTCTCCCTTCTAGTTTTGAGAAACCTAATTTCTCAAGATTGCTATTTAGGCAATGTGTTACTTATCCTAGGACCCCAATAATTACAGGTAGAAACATGACCTTGTAATCTGGATAGAGTAACTGCAGATTTCTCAATAGTTCAGCGTAGGTGTTCTCTTTTTCATTGATCTTCAGCCTTATGTTAACATCCGCTGGGCAACTAATTTCCACAACTGTACACAGTTTCTCTTCTATATCCCAAATCATTATATCAGGTCTGTTGTGCTTACATTTTATTGAGGTCTTCACTGGGACATCCCACCAGTATTCCTTTTTATTATGAGTGGCTATGACTTCTACCATACTGTGAGTTCTTATTTCTTTGTCTTTGTAGTTATCTTTCCGACGGATTTCATTATAGATTGCCCTAGCTACAACATCATCAGTAGATAATAGCATGGTGACGTTTTTGGACAACTGCTTATGATGTGAGTGATATTTTCGGTGTTAACTCCACAAAGTCTGCATCGGTTGTCACGTTTTACTGCATTTCCCACATCTCTACCCCTTTTGTGCATCAGGTATTTGGTTAATATTTCCTGTTCCTGAATTGCAAACGCATACCCTTCAAAGTGGGAGGTAGTAATCCGGCTCTTAGTCTTTGATAAACTGCTTTGATGATCGATGTTACTATCATCACGGAGCTTTCTACTAACATATCCATGCATAGTCATCTGCTCATTTAGGTTCATCCTTTCATCTGATGATACATTGCGGTAGAGTCGTGCGACTTCTTTGGGCAGGTATTTAAGGTTATCAGACAAAGAGTGTTGCTCAAGGGGCTGCCTTCCAAGTCTTATGATGTTATCAGCCTCAAGTTTGCAAACTTGGTCAAGGGATGCACGTCAACACTTGGTGGTTAAAAGATGTTGCCGAAGGGATATGATGTGACAGTCAAAGGCATTTTGGATCGATGTTAAGCCCCTTGCCGCTTTGTTTTCGTTTTAGGTAGGGGCAGTCTACGTCACTGTTTATGTGGAAATTATGTGTGCTTGTTAGTATTTTTCGGATTTTCATATCAATAGCTCGGGTCCCATCAAGCGTCCAATCAAGCAGCCCAAATATTGGTATGAGTACTGTGCCAGTACAAACACATCATGAGCCACTGTTTTATTGAATGCAGAGAGTTTTGAGGTCCAAATTTCCTTTATTCGGCTCTATGTATGTATGTATGTATGTATGTATGTATGTCATTGTTCGGTCCTATTTCAAGATTTCTTGCCAATAGAGATAGACTAGTATCTATATATGTATGCTTGCATCCATACATGTATTTATGCATGTATTATATGTATCTTTCACCTTTATCTTTTACTTGTTGCACTCATTAGTTTGCGGCCATGATGGTGCAATGCCTTAAAGAATTTTAGTCAAACGAATCGTTCCCGGGACATTTTAAAACCCTGGTAGCTATTCTATCGGTTTCTGCTAAGTTACAGGGGTGCAAACACACCAGCATCGGTTGTTATTAAGTGGTTGTGGGGTGGGGGGGCAAACACAGACAGAAAGATACACACGTATTAATATATATTAATATATATATATATATATATATATATATCTTTATATAATATTGAGCAGAGTGTTTATATATATGTATATATTTACACACACACACACACACACACACACATATATAGGGCAGGGAATTGCCAATTAGTAATAAAATTAAT
>NC_069009.1:6974801-6975422 GCF_001194135.2 Octopus bimaculoides
ATATATATATATATATATATACTTCTTGTTTTCTTTTCTGTTTATCCGTATTTAATGTAAAACCAAGCTATTGGGCGTTTTATGAAAACACAGAGGTACCTAATGACATTGGTGATGATGTTGATGATGGTGATGGTGATGAGGAAGATAATGATGACGACGACAATGATGATGATGATGATGAGGATAATGATGATGATGAGGATGATGATGATGATGATGATGATGACGACAGTGATGATGACGACGATGAAGATGATGATGATGATGACCGTGATGGTTTTGATGATTATGATGATGATGATGATGATGATGAATTGGTTGTGGCGGTGGTGGCAATGACGACGACGACGACGATGCTGCTGCTGATTTTTCGACAAATTGGCGAAATTCGGTGCTGGGACACATCGACCAATTCTTTAGGGATCTTACTCTAGAGCCAAAAGGCAGACCTCCTGAATCAGGACTGAACTAGGGTTAAACAACAACAACAACAACAACAACAACACTATTTATAGCAATACTTATACAATCTACTATACATACATACACTCATGTAATATGACGAGTTTATAGGCGCAGGAGTGGCTGTGTGGTAAGTAGCTTGCTTACCACATGGTT
>NC_069009.1:6975522-6976965 GCF_001194135.2 Octopus bimaculoides
GTCCTATTTCATGCACATATGAATACATACAATTATAAACATACATACATACATACTTACAAACATACATGTATATATATATACACGTGTGGGTGTGGGTGTGTGTGTGTGTGTGTGCATATATATATGCATGTATGTATGTATGTATGTATGTATGTATGTATGCATGCATGCACGTATGAATCTACGTTTGTAGATATAAGCATTTCATGTCTGTGTTTATCCACGTGCGCATAGATTTATGTAATGAATGACATTGTTGATATTCAACTGTCGCACGCATTTACGCGCGTCTGTGTGTTTTTCGTTTGTTTGTGTGTTTGTTAATTGGTATAAAATGAGGTAGACATCTTTCAAGGTAGTACCCAGTAAATAAATATAACATGGAGTTTATATATTATATTATTTATAACAGAGATTGCGTTACATTTGTTTCGAACAAACGTTCTAATCAAATGTTGTGCTTTTTCCTAGCCTTATTTACGTATTCAGAGGCGCAATGGCCCAATGGTAAGGGTAGCAGACTCGCGGTCATAGGATCGCGGTTTCGATTCCCAGACCGGGCGTTGTGAGTGTTTATTGAGCGAAAACACCTAAAGCTCCACGAGGCTCCGGCAAGGGATGGTGGCGAACCCTGCTGTACTCTTTCACCACAACTTTCTCTCACTCTTATTTCCTGTTTCTGTTGTGCTTGTATTTCAAAGGGTCAGCCTTGTCACACTCTGTGTCACGCTGAATATCCCCGAGAACTACGTTAAGGGTACACGTGTCTGTGGAGTGCTCAGCCACTTGCACGTTAATTTCACGAGCAGGCTGTTCCGTTGATCGGATCAACTGGAACCCTCGTCGTAAGCGACGGAGTCCCAACAACATTTACGTATTCTGAATGTCACAGCTTACAACGACTGCGGGTCTCTCTACTCATTGCGATACAATATATCCTTATTCTGTAACATCTTTATTTTATCATTTAAATTGTTTGGTGATTGACTGCTGCGTTCTGTTTGATATTTGTGGCGTTCCATCAACCACAACCATAGATTAATGCATTTCTATCGAAATAGAATGGCAGAACGGTAAAGTTGACTTCGACGGGATTTCAACTCAAAGCTTACCTGCAACAAACACGACAAAGCAGTCTCTCCCACGCCGGGACCACTCTGCCGAACACACATACGCACACACACGCACACACACACACACAGACAACTAGGTATATATGTGTATGTCTGCATATCTACTCGCGTGTTCACATAGGCCTCTGTGTATTCATATGTAAACATATATGTATGTGAAAATGTGTATATATACAAATGTATATATTAAATATTATATATATATATACATACAAGTATATCGATCTATACGTATATATACGTGTGACTGCGTGTGTGTGTAGGTGTGTGTGTGTGTGTGTACGCGTATTCATTTATTAACATATAT
>NC_069009.1:6977167-6978911 GCF_001194135.2 Octopus bimaculoides
TAAAAGAGTTCCAACACTGTCTGTTTTTCTATGTTTTATTTATATTCCTGCAGAACTAATGTGGGGTATAGAATATGGAATATACAGTATATAATATAATATACAATATATAATATAAAATAAAATAAAATAAAAATGGATGGCACCATGAAAGAAAGTATTGAATGTAGATGAAATATTGAGTGTTCAATATAAAGGATCAAATATATAAATATATAAAGGCGACTCGAGTTTCAGGGCTATTTCCCTTCGTCATGGCCGGTATGACAGCGTGTAGGAATATTTGTAGGCGTATATACTCAAGTTTATGTATACCTCTATGTATCGCAAAATTATATGAAATATAACAAAATATATTTTAAATACACAAATAACATCGACAAAATCTGTCTGAAAATATTCTAAAAATGTACACTTAAGAACATTTATATTATATTTAACTGTTTTAATCAAATATTTTGTTTGTTTGCCACAAAATGATGTGTCGTTATCAGTTTTTTGTTTTTTTTCTCTTAACAGAATCAAAAAAATATTTGTGAAAATATATTTATATAAACATGCGAAGAGGTTTAACCTTTCAACATGGCGTCTGCGCTAGTCTGAACGACTTGCTTTGCACTGTTTCTGTCTGTCTTCATCGATATTTCTCTGGCTTTTTTTCTCTGTTAATACATACGTACATACATACATACATACATACATACATACATACATACATACATACATACATACATACATAGTAATATCATTTAAGGTAGCAAGCTGGCAGATTCATTTGCAGACAATCATTATTGGAGCAACAGAGCACATACCAAACTGTCTGGAGCAAAGTATGGTTTGGACAGAGAAAGCAAATGCTTAATTCATACTTCATATTATCCACGATACCTGGCAATATAAAAATCTGCAAGACCTTCTGAAGATTTAAAGGATGGGGATTAAGATAAGATAGTTTCCTTTACAGCCTAAGTGGACAGTAAAAATTTACGCAAAATTATAAAGAGAAAGAAAATAACGTACATACGTACATACATACTTACATACATACATACATACATACATACATACATACATACATACATGCATACATACGTACGTACGTACATAGATGCATACATGCATACATGTATACGTACATACATACATATGTAGACACAAATACATCTGTGTACGTATGTATGTTCTCTTCTATTTTTAATTATTTGAAGTCTTCCTATAAGGAAGGAGCTGGTTTCTAACAAAGATACAAAGCTCCATTACTGAAATATAAATAACAAAAACAGTGTCACGTTTTGAACTTGAGAAAAGACTTGCATATCTTTACTGTTCCGCTTACAGATTGTATTTGTAATGTGCGTGTTAGCTGGTTGATTTCTTTTTCTGAAAATCTCAGATTTTCCAGATTTTCACTTAAGAATTTACTCACATAGCCAAGTACATCAATTATTATTGGTGTGAATGTGAATTTATACATATATATATACACACACACGCAGGCACACACACACATATATATAGATATACCCATATATATATATATGTATATATATACATATATATGTGTGTGGGTATGTATATAATATCTATCTATATATATATATGTGTGTGTAGTTTTATATATATATATATATATATATATATAGAGAGAGAGAGAGAGAGAGAGATTTGTATCTACATATATGTATGTATGTATGTGTATGTATATATATATATATATATATATACATATATATATATGTATATG
>NC_069009.1:6979492-6980185 GCF_001194135.2 Octopus bimaculoides
GTGTGTGTGTGTGTGTGTGTGTGTGTGTGAAATACTTTTATAAAAAAGAAAAGGCTTGGGACACAGATGGCAGTGTTGTTAAAAAATTGTAGTTCCACCCCAGAGGGCGCCTTATGTCTTATCCGCTTTTAATTCTCCTTAGATCGGATTTGACTTACTCTTATGGATCAACGGATTAATGGACCACCATCCGAAAACACCTGCTCACCCGAACTAAGAGGGAAGTTTCTCTTTGGGATGTCGACTTGTGTTACATAGTAGCCAAATTCTTCTCACTGTCGTATGAGCCAATGAGGGCCACCGCCATTGCAGCTACACCTTGTAGAAAGAGCAGCCAAATTTCCTTCAAATCACACCCAACTGTCTCATGTATGTATATATGTATGTATAAGCTAATGACAGAAACCTTTACATGGTAGCTTGACCTGCTAGAAATAGCAGCCAAATCTCCCTCAAATCACACCCTACTCTCTTATGTATGTATATATATAGATAGATAGATAGATAGATAGATAGATAGATAGATAGATAGATAGATAGATAGATAGATAGATATAGGGCAGGGAATTGCCAATTGGTTAATAAAATTAATAATTAACAATTTTGCAAAGTAGTTCAGTGCTATTTCTAAATTTTCAGTATGTTGGTGAAGCAACTCATGCTGATCCCTGTATGTTTATAATTATATATATA
>NC_069009.1:6980222-6983589 GCF_001194135.2 Octopus bimaculoides
CAACCACATGGTTCCGGATTCAAGTGTCTTCTACTATAGCCTCGGGCCGACCAAAGCCTTCTGAGTGGATTTGGTAGACGGAAACTGTAAGAAGCCCGTCGTATATATGTATATATAGGTGTTTGTGTGTCTGTGTTTGTCCCCCCAACGTCGCTTGACAACCGATGCTGGTGTGTTTACGTCCCCGTAACTTAGCGGTTCGGCAAAAGAGACTGATAGAGTAAGTACTAGGCTTACAAACAATAAGTCCTGGGGTCGATTTGCTCGATTAAAAGGCGGTGCTCCAGCATGGCCGCAGTCAAATGACTGAAACAAGTAAAAAAGTATATATGTATTAGCCAATGAAGGAGACTTCTATATGGTAAATAGATTTGGTAGAAACAGCAACCAAATCTATCCCAAATCTAACTCTACCGTCTTAGAGGTCACACGTAGACGTTTACATAGTAGCTGGACATAATCGAAACAGCAGCTGGATCTGTGAGATTTCCTGATTAACGTATATCTTCTCAGCTTTTATCTTTTACTTGTTTAAAAATTCTTCAGAGCGGTGCCCCAGCATAGACTGCGGCCATGCTGGACAGAGAAAATTAAGTACCAGTTGCGTACTGTGGTCGATCTAATCGATTGGCCCCCACCCCAAAATTTTCGGGCCTTGTGCCTAGATTAGAAAAAAAAATGGAGAGAGAACGAATTGCTTCCCAGTTACATGGTTCCAGGTTTAGTCCCAATGTGTTGCAAGTGTCTTCGACTATAGTCTCGGCCCGACTAGACCTTGTGAATAGATTTGGTTGACGGAAGCTCAAAACAGCTTGTACATATATAAATATATATATATACATACATATATACAAACACACACACATATACATACATATATATATATAAAAGCATATATATACCTACTTATATTTATATATATATATATATGTGTGTGTGTGTGTGTGTGTGTGTGTGTGTGTGTGTGTGTGTGTGTGTGTGTGCGTGTGTGCGTGTCATTGCGTCTGTTGTCTCATCACCACCGCATGACAACCGGTACTGGTTTGTCTACCTCCCGTAACCAAGCTGTTCGGCAAAAAGTCACCGATAAAATAAGTGCCAGGCTTAAAAAACAAAGAAGCACTGAGGTCTATTCGTTCGAGAAAAAGAAATCTGCTAGGCGGTGCCCCAGCATGGCCGCTATCTAATGACTAAAACAAGTTAAAGACAAAAGGTAGAAGATAAAATGTTGGAGAAACAATAGGCGATATTTATTGCTTGAGACACACAAGTCTTGCAATTGACAGCGATCCTCTATTTTCACATAAATAAACACATCCATGTTTATATGTTTACAGAAGAGATAAGGAATGCATTAGCCAGAAACACATGTTATATATTATGCAACAGAGGTACACGGAGTCGTGTTCTATGCTATTTTCTATGCTATTTTTATGCTGCTAATGCTATTTTCAAAACTATGAAATGTTATCCCGTGGCTTCGCTTTGCGCGGCACTTTGGGCAAGTAGCATCTACTGAAACTCCCGTGTCGACCACAGCTTTATGAGTGAAATTCATTGACAAAACTGAAAGAAACTCGGTGTATCTTTACGAGGCCTGATCAATAAGTATCCGGACTGTTGCCATAATAACGAAGCTGAAGCATGCAGAGAGAACCCGCTTGGTAGAGATTGACCTTGAACCCTGCTGTGCATGCGTATTAAGCTTTAACGTTCTAGGTCACTTCCGCTGTTTACAGCAGTGCTTGGAAGTAACGTGTGTAGTATGTGATCGATGCATTGACCATTATAGAGAAAGTTGTCATGGCGATACCTGCTCAGAATCTTTCGCAAATTTACATAAAATGTATGGAGACGGGTGTATGAACCACATACAAGTGTATGATTGGTTTAGACGTTTCCAAGATGGCCGAAAAAATGTCGATATTGACGAACATTCTGCGAGACACGCAACATCGCAGGTGTACGTGCAGCTGTCAGAGGAAATCGTCGAATCACCATCCGTGAGTTCTCAGAGGATGTGCAGATTAGTTACGGTTCAGTTCAGTCCATTATCACTGAAGATTTGGCTATAAGACGCGCGTCTGCCAAGTTTGTGCTAAAACTGCTTCCAGTTGACCAAAAGACACTCGGGTTTCTGTTGCACAAGATCTCTTTGATTGTATAAACTTTGTTTAGGCCACTGAGCAGGTATCACCAAGCTTTTGGCAAACTTTGATGCGGATTCTCTGCTCAACTTTCTCTGTCATGGTCAATGCGACGATCACACGCTAACAACGTTCCTTCCAAGCACTACTGTGAACAGCGGAAGCGAGCTAGAAGGTTAAAACATAGTGCACATGCGCAACAGAGTTCACGGTCAATCTGAACGAATCGGCTTCACTCTGTGTACATTAGCTTCGTTACTATGGTAACATTCCGGATACTTATTGATCAGAGCACACACACACACACACACACACACACACACACATATATATATATATACACATATATATATTACCCTAACTCTTCGAAACGCCAGTGTTATAATGGTGGCAGCTGATGAAAGGAATGTTCTCTATGTGGCCTGTGTGTTTTCTGTACCCTGTTTATCATTTTGTCCACGTTTTTTTTGCAACGTCATGTACCCAGATATGCATCTATATATACATGTAGATGAAGGTATGTACATACATGTACATATATATGCAGATACTCATATATATATATATATATATATATGTATATATATATATTAATTTATGAATATATTAATATTATCTTGGTTGAAAACCTTCGATAATATGTTAATGGTTACCAGGGTACCAAAAATCACACAAAAACTGGGATATTACACCCGGTTAAGGGGTAGAGATTCCATGTTAAAGTTATGTGTTTTGAGTTGATATAAAGAATAATAATAAATGGAGCAAAACGCATATAATCAATAAGTTCCTTTAATTCCCACATATGTTTCCAAAATCATATGCACTGTACTCCAAAGGAATAAGAGATGCTGGTATATACATATAATTTTATCTTCAGGGAACCATATTACAAATGCAAGACTTGTGTTGAATGCTAAGGTTGCGTACGAGGAATAACACTAGAAACAAGAGCGCTAGTTTACAGGGAGCTGTTTAGGGAGAGAGGCTATGAACGCTATACTAGGGATATTTTAAATTGCTAAAATAAGTCAGAAACCAATTCGGTCCAGGAAAGATATGGTAAAAGTTTTTATTTTTCATTTCGTTCCTTTCGGGATTTTATCCCTAATTTTGTGGTTCTAGAATCTTGCTGTTCTTTCTAGCGTAAGGAATCCCATGAGTGGATTCCTCTTATGTACTTAAATATACGCTGTACCTTATATACATACATACATACA
>NC_069009.1:6983845-6984920 GCF_001194135.2 Octopus bimaculoides
ATATATAAAACAAATAATAAATGAGTATATGCATATATACGTACAGGTATGGGCATACCTATGTCTACCTGTGTATATACGTGCATATCTGGGTACAGGACATTGCAAACAAAACGTAGACAAAAATGTAATAACCAGAGTACAGAACACACACAGGCCACATAGAGAACATTTTCCTTCATCAGCTACGCCCATTCTAACAGAGGCGTTTCGAAGAGTAGGGCAGGACGCATCGCTAAAATAGCTCTTTCCATGGATCACAAATTTAATTTGTATACACAAATTAAACTGTACCATGGAGGACTGTAGTGGCGGACAGAAAACAAGACAGGAAAACAAACGGAAAAGAAAACAAGACAGGAAAACAAATGGGAAAGGCTATGCGGCCAGACGTGAAAAGTTATGTATATGTGGAACGCTGTGAAGCAACGAACTGGAAGCGGGACGAAGTACGTTCGTATGTTTGCTTGGCGAAAGCCAAGGAAGAAAAGAATTAGTACGTGAACACATGTGATCACGAGGGGTAAAGAAGAGAGAGTGGAAGAGGGAGAAACAGGGGAGGAAGTAGAAAATAGGTGAGCAACGAGAGAAAGAGAGGAAGAGAGAAATATAGTAGTAACAGAAAGAAGAACGAGAGGGGTAAGTATTCTTATATATATATGAGTATCTGCATATACAATGGCTTCATCAGAGCTTTGAATATAAAGTGCACTACATTTGGGAAATTACATTTGCAGGACATACAGGGAAGAAATTTAATGTTGATACCTGAGGAAAGATCTGTCGAAAGTACACAAAAAAGATATATTTTACGATACGGTTTTCTCTATACACATGTATAAATAGAGGATTGTGCAGTAAAAAGTTTGTTTCACAACCACATGGTTCTAGGTTCAGTCCCAACGTGTGGCACCTTGGACATGCATCTTCTATTAAAGCCTCTGGCTAACCAAAGCCTTATGCGTGAATTTCGTAGATGGAAAATGAAAGAAGCCCGTCATATATATGTGTGAGTGTATGTGTGCGTGCGTATGTATGCGTGTGTTTGTTTGTGTGTGTGTGTGTGTGTGTGTGT
>NC_069009.1:6985383-6986060 GCF_001194135.2 Octopus bimaculoides
ATATATATATGTGTGTGTATGTGTGTGTGTGTGTGTACATACATACACACACATACACACAAACACACACATAGTTATTGTTATATTTACGCTTTTATAGAGTTATGGTTTCATTTCTCATTTCTTTTTTAAACTGCTAATTCTTGCTAAACATCCAGTATTTGTATTTCCCATATGTGTGTGTTCATGTGAATGTGTGTCTCTGTATTTCTTATATGTATGTGTGCGCGTGTATCTGTATATATATATACATATACATATATTTATATATATATATATATATATATCTGTGTGCACGTGTACCTGTATACGTATATATGCATATATAAATAATATATGAGTATATGCATACATATGTACATGTATGTACATACCTTCATCTACATGTACATAGAGATACATATCTGGGTACATGATATATATATATACATACATGCATTATATACAATACATATTATGAATGTATATGCATATATAGATTATGTGTGTGTATGTGCGTATGTGTCTGTCTGTCTGTATATACTCGTACATATATAATTCCCTTTACACACACACACAGTAACATTACATTACTTGAAAACATGAAATCCCAACATGCCAACATCCCATAAAAGCACCTTACAGTTCCCTACAAACCCATCACCCCGAAAATTCCAGACCCAACCCCAGATATTTTT
>NC_069009.1:6986370-6987332 GCF_001194135.2 Octopus bimaculoides
TATATATAAAATGGTATATGAGTGTATATGAAAATATATATATACTCACACGCACATGTTATATATATGCCTACTTCGAAGGAAGAAAAATTTTATACCAGAAAATCCAGTAGGATTTTCCAGTTAATTCCGAGCAGCGTATAAACATCAACAACACTGACTTCATCTTATATACATATATATATATATATATATATATACATACATGCATTATATACAATACATATTATGAATGTATATGCATATATAGATTATGTGTGTGTATGTGCGTATGTGTCTGTCTGTCTGTATATACTCGTACATATATAATTCCCTTTACACACACACACAGTAACATTACATTACTTGAAAACATGAAATCCCAACATGCCAACATCCCATAAAAGCACCTTACAGTTCCCTACAAACCCATCACCCCGAAAATTCCAGACCCAACCCCAGATATTTTTCTAAACCTACCATTCAGCAATACTATTGGATTACGATAGAGAATTACGTCAGTCGCTCTACAGCTTAGAATCACAAAGAATGACGTCAAATATCTAAGTTAAGTCCTGCCTAAATTTATATAAACACTGATTGTTGTGCTGTAACATGGTTGATGTATTTGTTGTTGTTGTAGGTACATTCTTTGTTGTTTTCGCTGTAGCCACCGTCGTCGTTCTTATTGGTGGTTGTAACTGTCGTTGTAATTGTTGTATTTGTATGATTCCGTATACTTATATATTTACTAAAAAATTTCTGTTTTTTAAAACAACACATTTTATGTGTTGTGACTGCGTGTATAAGTGTATAACTATGTTTATGTATGCGAATGTTTGTACATATATATGTGTGTGTGCGTGTATTTATTCTCTTCATGCAATTCTATAAACGATTAATGCTTGTACTACATACATACATGCATACATACATACATATATATATATATATATATATATATATATATATATATATATATA
>NC_069009.1:6987769-6988521 GCF_001194135.2 Octopus bimaculoides
TATATATATATATATATATATATATATATATATATATATATATATATATATATGTATGTATGTATGTATGTATACCATTGCATCTCTGTATATATGTATGCATACCCAAATATACATATATAAACACACATGTAGAGGTATTTATATGTATATATACATATATACACACACATGTATATATATATACATACATCGATGTGTATATGTATATATACATATATATACACACATATACAGATACATATATACACACATATATGCATACATACATGCATACATACATACATGCATGCATACATACATACATACATACATACATACATACATACATACATACATACATACATACATGCGTTCACCTGTGTGCGATTTCCGTGTGTTTTCATTTTTGTTGAAAAATCGTTTTTGCAATTCAGCTGAGTTTGGAGTAAAGCTGTCGTTAAGTTACATATTTCCGTGACTGGGGACGACGTATAGGTATGTGTGCATGTATAAGTATGTATGTAAATGCATATATGCATTTACTGTATATATGTTTGTTTTTAAGTCAGGTTATATGCAAAAAATGTTAACATACAGAAGGATCTCCCAATACTTTGGAGAGAGCATATTTGTTAAACTTTTACAAGATCGATAATAATGACTCCGACATTCAACGTGTTACTATTCTTCAGAATGTATATACATACATACATACATACATACATACACACATATATATATATATATATATATATATATATATATATATT
>NC_069009.1:6989134-6991353 GCF_001194135.2 Octopus bimaculoides
ATATATATATATATATATATATATATATATATATATATACATACACACAAAGTATATAATTTTATAAATATAATTATAAAATTGTAATAAGGGCAACTACCAAGTAACGCTAAATGGCTCTAAACATGTATATGTATACACACGCATATATATACATACATATATACATATACATACATATATACATATGTATGTACATACATATACATACATACATAAACATACATACATACATATACATATATATACGTACGTACATATACATTTATATACATATATACATACATACAGATATACATACACACATAGCGAACTCGAAGCGACAAGTCTCGTATTTGGCGTGTGAGACTACTTATGGAAAATTCGATGAATACTATCTCCAACTTTGGAGCCGCAACTATCAGCCTTGTTGAATAACTGGTTAATCTTCAGATGAATTAACTGAGGGAACTTTGTATTCACGACTGAAACTTGAATTTAGCATGCAGAGAGTTACTACAAATAACATGGCTGGACACAACATGAACAACACAACCGAGGAAGAGAACGAAAACAACAGCTCAACAGGTAAACAAATTCATTCTAGCTGTAGTTATAGAAGTTGTTGTTGGCACTCCGTCGCTTACGACGTTGAGGGTTCCAGTTGATCCGATCGTGAAATTAACGTGCAAGTGGATGAGCACTACAAAGACACGTGTACCCTTATAACGTAGTTCTCGAGGATATTCAGCGTGACACAGTGTGTGACAAGGCTGACCCTTTGAATTACAGGCACAACAGAAACAGGAAGTAAGAGTGGGAGAAAGTTGTGGTGAAAGAGTACAGCAGGGTTCGCCACCATCCCCTGCCGGAGCTTCGTGGAGCTTTAGGTGTTTTTGCTCAATAAACACTCACAACGACTGGTCTGGGAATCGAAACCGCGATTTTATGGCCGCGAGTCTACTGCCCTAACTACTGGGCCATTGCGCCTCCACGGGTTATAGAAGAAACCGTAATTATAAAACACATTTCTCTTGGAGTTATGAATATACTTCAAAGCTGTGTCTCAGCATGGTCGCAGTCTAATGACTGAAACCAGTAAAAGTTAAAAGATAAAGATATATATATATATATATATATATATACCAATGAGAAGAAGACAGTAAGTTGCAACTATATTCCGTACTCTCTCCATTTGCAACGCCAATTTCTGTGAAAATTCTAAAAGAAAGATCACATAATATTTGTGGTTTTAGGCATGGGAGAGGCAATTCCACAGACTTGCATCAAAGGTGTGCTATTACACTGTGTGTCTTTCAGACCTTGTTGTAAGGAGAATATAGAGAGGAAATTTTTAAAAAAAGAGACACACGTGTGTGTGGGGGGGGGGGTATCGATAGACAGACAGACAGACAGACAGACAGACAGACAGACAGACAGATAGATAGATAGATAGATAGATAGATAGATAGATAGATAGATGGTATCACCTCTGTATCATACTACGTGTATTATGATACATACCGTTGGAAGGCTGATACTAGGAAATTGAATGAGATAAAATCTCTACCTAGACTTGTGTTAAAAAAACACGATATACATCGTTTTATTACCGAAGCGAGACGCACTTCGAGGCCGCATTGACTCATAAGAACGGCAGATGCGTTTCGCCTTTGCGTAGACTTGTCAACACCATGCGTTATTTAATTGTCACCTGCACCAACGAAATTCGTGTCACGATGTTTAGAAAGTATTAAGTTAAACAGTTAAAATTAATGCTCTTTCATTTCTGCATACTGAATTGATACATCTGTTATATATCTTTTATCGTTTACTCGTTTCAGCCTACGGACATGCTGTGGCACGACCTTGGAGAATTTGAGTCGAGTGAATCGACCCCAGTACTTATGTTGTTGTTTTTTACTTTTTGTATTTTCTTTTTGTCTTTTAATCCTGGTGCTTATTCTATCTGTTTCTTTTGCCGAACCGCCATTTTACGTGGACGCAAACACACCAACATATATATATATATATATATCTGTTCATCCTCTAATTCCTTATGTACTTTGTACTTCTATATGTAAACCAGGTTGGCAAAATAACATAGTCTGCCATAGACACCTGTGCTTTGGTTCTTTCTTTCTTTTTCTTTCTTTTTTTGTCACTTTTGCTATGAATTAAATTAATGAATTCAACGGGATACACCGTCTGCAAGTAGTTGAGTTCAGCATATTATTCTC
>NC_069009.1:6992033-6994231 GCF_001194135.2 Octopus bimaculoides
ATATATATATATATATATATATATATATATACGACGGTCTTCTCTCAGCTTCTGACTGCCAAATTCCACTTATAGTTGTTCGCTCAGTCTATTCTCGCAGGGGGCGTCATGACACTCACCACAACATCTCCCCTTTTGATATTTCGACTTCTGTAGGAAACGATACAACAATATATAAATGTAATTAATTAGAGAGACGGAAGATGCAAGATGCGAAAATCTCTATTGATCACTACAATCGTTTTGGCTAATCTAACCCCGATCCCTTGCGGGTGGGATACTGCACACTATCCCTCGGTGTAGATGTGTCTCTTCAGGTGATATCAAGAGGTATCTCGTTGATATAAACTTTGTATTGCACAATTTGTAACTGCATGGTTATTTCATGGACTTCGTAGATAGAAATGACAAATTGACGGATACTGCTTCATTCTTATAGAACATCAATAACAAAGATCAGATACAAAAAGAAACAAATATACAATAAAGGGAATAAATTCTTACATATAACCGTTAGTAGATATGGATATACAAACACACGCACAAGCGTGGTGGTCTGGCGCACGTACACACGCTCGTACAAGCGCACACACACATACAAACACACACAGAGACGCTTGGTCTGTCGCACATACGCACTTACGCATGCGGGATTAAGTAGATATTAATAAAGTCGGTGCCGATTAGTGGGCAGTGATACGATATCGCTTGGTGAGGAGTCACACATTCTGTGCTGCTCTCCACTGGGTCTGGCCCACATAACTTTATGGCCCTTATACACTCATAAATACCGACAAAAAGATCAACATATACGTATTCACACGCACATATTCACAAAGTCCAGCCTTATATTGCTATACGTTAGTGACTTGTGTCCTTTTTTCATCTTCGGTTTCATTGTTTACATCTGACGTCTCGGATACGAAACGTTGTAACAAAAGTCAATAATTTCTATAGAATTTCTATAGAGATAACTTTAGCAAGTGATTGCTATATGTATAGGCATGCACACACATATTCACGCAGTGCTGGCGTATATAACTATATGTATACATAGGCACGTTAACATACATTAACATTTAGGCGGACCTTCGTGGGTTTATAAGCTCACACATACACTGAAACACATTTCTGTCGATAGATAATTTAACATCTATATAAGTGTAGACGAATAGGCACATAGGTGTATACAATTGTGCGTAGATACGCAACCACGTAAGTACACACAGATAAATCAGATGCACAGACATAAGAATGTTATGGCTAAGAAGACCCGAAAATACTATTACATAGTATAATAATAAAACATCAAAATGACGTAAGTCAACTTCATAGCAGGAATTAAATGTACATAGTGTAGTCTCTGATCATATATTCCACTTATGCATATTGGTTGTATCTGCAGTCCATAATTGCATGTATATGCAGTCCACAATGAGGATTAGAGTAGAGGGATTGGATGGGCTGTAAATCAAACAACCGATAGCCTATAAGAAGCCTCGATATCTGGCTTTGGATAGGTTTTGTTGTGGTTTCATCCCTCGGATGTGTCTTCTACTATAGCCTCGGGCCGACCAAAGCCTTGTGAGTGGATTTGGTGGATGGAAACTAAAAGGAGTCTGTCATATATATGTATGTATGTGTGTGTGTGTGTGTGTGTGTATGTTTGTGTTTGTCCCCCCCCAACATCGCTTGACAACCGATGCTGGTGTGTTTACGTCCCCGTAACCTAGCGGTTCGGCAAATGTGACCGATAGAATAAGTACTAGGTTTTCAAAGAATAAATCTTGGGGTCGATTTGCTCGACTAAAGGCGGTGCTCCAGTATGGCCACAGTCAAATGACTGAAACAAGTAAAAGAGTAAAAGAGTATATAGATATAAGACAGAAAAATATGTAAAAACGCACAGGAGGTTTGTATAGTAAAATTTATGCAAATATTAAGGTCGTAATGAAACAAAGAGTTTCAGCCGACTGAAATCTAAGACCTTGGAAGCGCAAGATGCGAAACCGGTACTCCCAGTTTATTATATAACGTTGTAATACAACTCTTTGTTTCATTACAATCTTAACATTAGCATAAATTTTACTTACAAACCTCTTGTGCGTTTTTACATATTTTTCTTTCGTAAATATCTACAACCACGTGTAAACGAGATCTGACACATTTATGTTATATATATATATATATATATATAT
>NC_069009.1:6994754-6996116 GCF_001194135.2 Octopus bimaculoides
TTCATTCATACATACATATATACATAATTATATATGTATAATATTTATAGAAGAAGAAGAAGAAGAAGAAGAAGAAGAAGAAGAAGAAGAAGAAAGAAATGTAAGGAGGAGGAGGAGGAGGAGAAGAAGAAGGAGAAGAGAAGGAGAAGAAGAAGAAGAAGAAGAAGAAGAAGAAGAAGACCGTTCCGCTGCTGCTGCTGCTATTAAAGATGATGACGATGACTACGGTTAAGAAGAGACTTCCGGGATAAAATCATTAAGCAGATGCATTATTCTAATGAACCTTGAAATTACATTTTATTACGCTATAAGTATTTCTTTTGCAATCACTATCATTTGTCAGCATCATCATCACCATCATCGCAATCATCAGTCACATCACCATCATCATCATCATCATCATCATCATCATCACCATCATCACTATCATCACTCACATCATCATCACCATCATCATCATTATTATTGTTGTTATTATTATTCTTATTATTATTATTGTTGTTATTATTAGTAGTACTACCACTACTACTACTACTACTATTACTACTACCAGCCACAACAACAACTTTTATAAATATTATTTTCATTATTATTGTCACTACTATTATCTTTATTAATATTATCATTGTTGTTGCTGTTATTATTATTATTATTATTATTATTATTTATATTGTTGATATTATTCGTTATTATTGTTATTATTATTGTTGTTGTTTTTATTGTATAAAGAAATCAGCAATATATTATGTAAGTATATTTATTTCATTTGTAAGCTTATATTCATTTTACGTTTCATTCCTGTCTGATTACACACACACACACACACACACACACACACACACACACACACACACACACACACACACACACACACACACACACACACACACACACACACACATACACACACACATTCCCCCAGCAGAGACACACACAGACACCTACCTATATTTATATATATATATGAGCACACACAAACACACATTCACACATATGTATATATGTATATAGATCTCTTGTTGTGTGGCATTTAATAATGTTAAGTAGTTAAGACAAACTTATATCAATCTACACTGGCGACCGACTATGCACGTTGCAACACGCATTCTAGTAATTATAACAGTTGAGGTTTGCTGCTAATGTCGTTAACTTTGCAATCATATGTAAGATTCGATAACATTGCTTTGGCAGAACATGCAACAATGCAACAGCTGTTGATTTCTGGTGCAGTGTTGAAGCGCGGAAGCTTTGCACAGGGATGAATATCGGAA
Source organism: Octopus bimaculoides (assembly GCF_001194135.2). Taxonomy (NCBI): domain Eukaryota; kingdom Metazoa; phylum Mollusca; class Cephalopoda; order Octopoda; family Octopodidae; genus Octopus; species Octopus bimaculoides. Next base: position 6,996,026 of record NC_069009.1, read on the forward strand.
GAAAAGACGACAAAAAATGCATTACGTTTCGCAGAAATTATATCTACACACAGACAGACGTATATATATATATATATATATATATATATAT
>NC_069009.1:6997912-6999100 GCF_001194135.2 Octopus bimaculoides
TGACGTTTTGGGCGTAGCCCTTCGTCGGAAAGATGGAAAGTTCGGAGAATGGAAGAACGGAGAAAGAGGAAAATGGTGCCGATGCCCACGAGGTTACATTGTGAAAAGACCGGAAGAGGAGGTGGTGGGAAGAAAAGTTCTTTCTAAGACAGGAGAGTGAAAAAGGGAGATGAATATCTGTGCGTGCGCGAGAGTCTGCGAGTGTGTGTGTGATAACAGAACGTGTGTGTGCGTATGTAGATGTAAGCACAATGGTCTTCTGAAAACTTTCATTTCGCAAGTACGAGGTTTCGATCGTATTGCTTGGTATCAATGTCAAGGCAAAAGTTACTTCCTTCTTCTTCTTCTTCTTCTTCTGCTTCTCCTCCTCCTCCTCGTTTTTCTTCGTCTTTTATTCGTCTTTCAATTTTTCATCTTCTCTTCCTCCCCCACCTTCCCCTTCTTCGTCTTTTTCTTCATCCACTTCTTCCAATTTTTCTTCTTCTTCTTCTTCTTCTTCTGCTTCTCCTCCTCCTGCTCGTTTTTCTTAGTCTTTTCTTCATCTTTTATTCGTCTTTCAATGTTTCATCTTCTCTTCCCCCCCTCCTTCCCCTTCTTCTTCGTCTTTTTCTTCATCCACTTCTTCCAATTTTTCTTCTTCTTCTTCTTCTCCTTCTCCTTCTTCTTCTTCTTCGTCTTCTTCTTCTTCTTCTTCTTCTTCTTTCGTTGTGCTAGTATAAATTCCAGTGTATAAGTTATGTCCGTAGACTTAAACAGGTCACCCAGTGTCAAAGAAGTCCATTATTTCTTTCACATCTCCACATTTTACGTCCGAAAAAAGCATTTGTTCGACTTCAAAATTATGAGGAGATATCTGTTTCTGAAACAAGACGTTTATTTTTCTTTGCAATTAAAGAAGAAAAACATTTCTTCCCAAATTAAAAGATATTGTGTTACCAGCGAAGTGGGATTGGAATGAAACAAATAAATAATTTGCTTCCCTTAAGGATTTCCACATTAAATACAACACTAATTTCACTTACATACGTGACTGTGTGGTAAGAAGCTTGTTTCCCGACCACATGCTTCCAGGTTCAATCACACTACGTGACACCCTGGGTAAGTGTCTTCAATTATAGCTCTGGTACGACCAAAGCAATGTTAGTGAATTTGTTAGACGAAAACTGAAAGAACCTTGTTATATATATA
>NC_069009.1:6999390-7000331 GCF_001194135.2 Octopus bimaculoides
TATATATATATAATTATAACACAAGGGTGTGCTTATACACAACAACATGTTTGAAAATAGACGCTAAAAGCTCTATAAGCCACTTATTTAACTCTACTTTCAACCTGTGCTAACGGAGTAAGTAAGTTGCCTATAGAGCTTTTAGCGTCTATTTTTCAAGCATGTTGGCGAAGAGTACAGTATTATATATCCATTACGGCCGATCTTACCAATCGGTTCAACGGCGTGTTAGGTAACAGTCCGATTATGTAACCCTGTGCTCATCAGAGGTAGCCGTTATGGAGATGAAATATATGACGGCTACCTCTTATAAGCACAAGCTTACATAGTCGAACTGTTACCTAACACTCCGTTGAACCTCTAGTGCGAAACCGGTCGGTAAGATCGGCCGTAAACGATATATAATACTGTACACTTCGATTAAGACACGCACTTTACTGATAGATATACGAGTGCATCTTTTGTTTTTTGACTGATGAACTCTTAAACGGCTCACATACACACATATGTATATATATATGTATGTATGTTTGTACATACACACACACACACACATAGGAGTGGCTGTGTGGTAAGTAGCTTGCTTACCAACCACATGGTTCCGGGTTCAGTCCCACTACTATAGCCTCGGACCGACCAAAGCCTTGTGGGTGGATTTGGTAGACGGAAACTGAAAAGAATCCCGTCGTATATATGTAAATATATATATATATATGTGTATGTGTGTGTTTGTGTTTGTCCCCCCAACATCGCTCGACAACCGATGCTGGTGTGTTTACGTCCCCGTAACTTAGCAGTTCGGCAAAAGAGACCGATAGAATAAGTACTAGGTTACAAAGAATAAGTCCTGGGGTCGATTTGCTCGGCTAAAGGCGGTGCTCCAGCATGGCCTCAGTCAAATGACTGAAACAAGTAAAAGAGTAAAAGAGTAAAAGATATAT
>NC_069009.1:7008985-7010205 GCF_001194135.2 Octopus bimaculoides
TGACAACCGATGGTGGTGTGTTTACGTCCACGTAACATAGCGGTTCAGCAAAAGAGACTGATAGAATAAGTACTAGGCTCCCAAAGTATAAGTCCTGGGGTCGATTTGTTTGACTAAAGGCGGTGCTCCAGCATGGCCGCAGTCAAATGACTGAAACAAGTAAAAGAGTAAAAGAGTAAAAAAGTAAAAGAGTAAAGAGTATATATATATGTATGTATGCATGTATGTATGTATATATACCTATATATATGTGTGTGTGTGTGTCTTTGTGTCCGTGTTTGTCCCCCACCACCGTTTGATAACTGGTTTTGGTGTATTTACGTTCTTGTAACTTAGGGGTTCGACAAAAGTGACCGATAGTACCTGGCTTAACAAAAGAATAAGTACTGCGGTTGCTTCATTCGATTGAAAATTCTGATAAAAAATTCTTCATGGCCGCAATCTAATGACCGAAACAAGTAAACGATAAAAGATATATATTATAGGCTGCGGCTCCGTTTTAAGAAGCTTGCTTCCCAACTACATAGTTCCGGGTTCAATCCCACTGTGTGACACCTTGGGCCAGTGTCTTCTACTATAGCCTCCGGCTGACCAAAGCCTTGTGAGTGGATTTGGTGAAAACTGAAAGAAGCCTGTCGTATATATATATATATATATATATGTATATATATATATATATATCTACGTATCTGTGGGTTTGTGTCTGTGTTTGTTTCCCACTACCGCTTCTCAACCGGTGTTGGTGTATTTACGTATCTGTAACTTAGCAGTGCGGTAAAAGAAACAAAAGAATAAGTACTGGAGTTGATTCATTCGATTTAAAATTCCGGCTAAAAAATTCTTCAAGGTAGTGCCACAGCATAGCCGCAGTCCAATGAGTGAAACATGTAAAAGAGAAATAGGTAAAAGCTATCATATCTGGCTGGTATGTCTCTGGGGACAAATTGGTTGACCTGCCATGCTGAAGAATCTTAGAATGCACACATTCTTTGAGCTGGGGTGTGTAACCAGTAAGATGATTCTTAACGTGTTTGGGAACGTTTGTGTGGGTGGGGATCTCGGGTAGCTTACGTATGTGGTAGTACATGGGTCGGGGTGTGACATAGGAGGAGAGGTAGAAATGGAATGCGTGTGCAAAGTGAACAGTGCTATTTGTGTGTGTGTGTGTGTGTGTGTGTGTGTGTGTGTGTGTGTGTGTGTGTGTGTGTGTGTGTGTGTGT
>NC_069009.1:7012948-7016894 GCF_001194135.2 Octopus bimaculoides
TACTTCCTGTTTCTGTTGTGCCTGTAATTCAAAAGGGTCAGCCTTGTCACACTGTGTCATGCTGAATATCCCCGAGAACTACGTTAAGGGTACACGTGTCTGTGGAGTGCTCAGCCACTTGCATGTTAATTTCATGAGCAGGCTGTTCCGTTGATCGGATCAACTGGAACCCTCGTCGTCGTAAGCGACGGAGTGCCAACACACAACATACTATAGATACACTATGTCTGAATAAAAGGTGGGATGGTCACAGTTGGAACATCTTTGATCATAGGTCTACTGAATTAAGACTGACCTGGTCAATTGTGATCTAGTAGAGCTATGATTAAAGTTGTTCCGGCTATGAGCATCTCGACCTTTATACACACATTTATAATGGTATTTAAGATGGGGAGGTCACGGCCGATACATCTTTGATCGTCGGTCTGCTGGAAAGGACTGACCTGGGACTAAGACAAAAGAATAAATATAGTCACAAATAATAACAATTATACTGTACATTAAATAATGTAGTCCTCGATACACTATGCTTAAATAAAAGATGGGATGGTCACAGTTGGAACATTTTTGATCGTATATCTGCTGGGTAAGGGCTGACCTAAACGATAACTATAGCCACTAACACTAACTACAGTACTAAACTTTACATAATGTAGTCCTCGATACCTAAGGCTAAACAACAACGGTAATAACAAAAGAAAACACGCACAGACTAAGGAACATCTCCGTGGCTGTATCACATGCTAGAAATGGCCGTCAACGGCGGCGAGCTGGCAGAATCGTTAGCACGCCGGGCGAAATGCTTAGCGGTTTTTCGTCTGCCGTTACGTTCTGTGTTCAAATTCCATCGCGGTTGACTTTGCCTTTCATCCTTTTCGGGGTCGATTAAATAAGTACCAGTTACGCACTGGGGTTGATGTAATCGACTTAATCCATTTGACTGTCCTCGTTTGTCCCCTCTATGTTTAGCCCCACTGTAACGTAGTGGTTCGACAAAATAGAACGATAGAGGAAGTACGAGACTACAATTAAGCATTTGGATCAATTTGTCTGACTATCAAATCCACTCATAAGATTTTGATCGGCCAGGGGCTATAGCAGAAGACGCTTGCCCAAGGTGCGACGCAGTAGGGCTGAACCCAGAATCATATGATTGGGAAGCAAGCTTCTTACCACACAGCCAAGCCTGTGGTTGTCGATCTGTTAGCGAATACAGAAACAGGATCTGCCTACAACCCCATTCAATAACAATCACCCAAACTACAAGTAATTAAGGTAACTTATTTAATTTAATTAGTTATCTACCTACCGACCCATTTATCTAGTTGTCTCCCTCTCTGTCTATGTACGTATACTCATCTTTGTTAGCCTGTCTATCACGGATTGTATTTATCTGTCTTTCTAACCTTCCATCTATCAGTTTCTTTACTTGTCTATCTATCTATCTATCTATCTATCTGTGTGTGTGTGTGTGTGTGTGCACAGATAGCTGGCTATGCATACACACACACACACACATAAATATACACACAGAAATAGATAGATAGATATAGATAGATAGATAGATAGATAGATAGATAGATAGATAGATAGATAGATAGACAGACAGATAGACAGACAGATAGATAGTAGATATATAGGCAGATAGATAAACAGAGAGAGAGATAGAGAGAGAGAGAGAGAACTGGAGATAGATAGATAGATAGATAGATAGATAGATAGATAGATAGATAGATAGATAGATAGACCAACCTACTTACCTTCCTACCTACCTACGTATCGCTATTCTCTCATAACTCCATTACCATTAAATATTGACATCTAAACCATCTAAAGCATCGCCAACGCTAAAACCTCCTACTCTGTCTGTTACAATATTCCCAACGTGCTTAATATCGTGTTTGACATCTCGTCATTTAGATAAATAACACCAGTGTCTCTCATGCTATAAACTAAATTTATCTGCAAACACAATACATCGACAATGCGATGGCGGATTTCTGTCGCTCGACAACGAGGATTCGGTTTGATCAGTTACGAAGGTGCGCTGGAAAGTTCTTAGGCTGACTGTGAAGGAGTGATGCTAGAGCTGTGAAATCTTGCCTGCATTAATTTCAACCCTTCTTGTTCATGACTTCATTGCTTAAGGCGGCGAACAGACAGAATCGTTAGCACACCAAAGGCGGCGAGATGGCAGAATCGTTAGCACGCCGGGCGAAATGCCTAGCAGTATTTCGTCTGCCGTTACGTTCTGAGTTCAAATTCCGCCGAGGTCGTCTTTACCTTTCATCCTTTCGGGGTCGATAAATTAAGTACCAGTTACGCACTGGGGTCGATGTAATCGACTTAATCTCCTTGTTTGTCCCCTCTATGTTTAGCCCCTCGTGGGCAATAAAGAAATAAGAATCGTTAGCACACCAAGTAATAAGGCTTAGCGACAGTTCATTCGTTTTTACGTTTTGAGTTCAAATTCCGCCGAGGTTGACTTTGTTTTTCATCTTCTCCGGGTCAATAAGTTGAGTATTGGGGTCGATGTAATCGACTTACCCACTTACCCGAACTTGCTGACCTTGTGCTAAAATTTGAAACCAATAACTGCGAGTTTTCATTCCTGGTTAACTGACATCTGATTGTTCACGGAACACTTCAAGAATAACCAGTTGCAACTTCTCTTGAAAATGGACAAACTTTCGCATCGTGGTGTTATAAAGTGACTGCAGGAAAAGAGCTTACAAGGATATTCAAGCTGACATGATTACTACATTGGGGAATGATGCTCCAGCTTTTATCAACAGTGCAAAAGTGAGCAGCTGAATTTAGGAAATGAAGGATGAGTCTTGAAGATGACCCAAGGTCTGGACGTCCTGCAACGGCCACCACCGAGGAAAACATTGATCATGCCCAGTACATGGTGATGGATGACGGGTAACTGGTCATGAATCAAATAGCCAATTCTATTAGGAGAGAGTTTAGAATATTCTGCACAATGAACTGGACACGACAGAGTATTCTGCTCGGTGGGTGCCATGTCTTCTGACACATGATCAGAAGAGCACCAGGCTGGTAACATCACGCAAAGATCTGATATTGTTTCAGGCTGATCCAGATGGTGTCCTTGAACGCTCTCTAACTCAGGATGAGTGCTGGTTTCATCACTTTGAGTCAGTGACAAACCCTGCAATGAGAACACTCTTCCTCACCTGCTCCAAAGAAGGACAAGGTCGTTTCATCTGCAGGGAAGGTAATGGCCTCAGTTTTTTGGAAGGCAAAAGGCGCTGTGTTTATTGACTACATTCCAAAGGGCCACACCATCAATGGAGAGAACTGTGCCAACTTGTTGAGGCAGTTACGAAAGGCTGTCGAAAGAAGACTCGTTTTATCAGGACAATGTTCGGCACACAAGTCCTTGGATTCAAAGGCTGTTGTGCGTGACTGAGGCTCTGAACTGGTTGATCAACCTCCCTATTCTACTGATGTGGTCGCATCTGACTATCATCTGTTTCCCAACATGAAAAAACACTTGACTGAGAACCAGTAACGCATGCTTCTTCACCAATGTGATCCAAGCACTGTAGACACTGATGGAAGAAGTGTGTGGACTGAAGGGACGCTATAAATAAACCTCATTGGTCAGCCTATGAACTTTTCAGGCGACCCTGAGCATAGATGCTCGAGCGAGCGCGCGTGTGCGTGCGAGCGCGCGTGTGCGTGCGTGCGCGTGTATATATATATATATATAATAATACAAAGAATATATATACATGTATACACACATATATGTACATACTTACATCTACATGTGTATATACATGCATATCAGGGTACAGGACGTTAGAACAATAAACTACAGACAACGGAACGAACACATAGGAAAACGGAAAGCCCCTTGGAATATCCCTTCATCAGCTGTCTCTATTCTATCTAGACGTTTCGAAATATATATATA
>NC_069009.1:7016976-7018211 GCF_001194135.2 Octopus bimaculoides
TGGTAAAATATCTTTTTACCCGCATCCATTTATTGCACTTGGTAATGTAATTGCCATGCAATGAAAAAACACTAGTGTAATAATAATTGGGTATTCTTCCAGCAGTATATCGGATAGATATTATCCCTTAGTGGGTTGGATTCACAACCCCTAACTTTTTTGGATATATATATATATATACATACATACATACATATATATATATATATATAGTAAATAAAAAAAAAAACGAAGAGCAAAACACAAAAAACAAACAACAACGCGGGGACGTGGTCCATATAAAGTATTAACAGACGCTCAGGGAACGAAAGAAAGGTGGTTTTTACGTTTCGAACAAAGTTCTTCTTCAGAAACAGGAGACAGAGGAAAGTCCAATAAAAAGACGGAGGTGACAAAGGAACAAATGATTGTCTTATGGACTTCATTAGCTTACAGCTGTTTCTGTTCTGAGATGCAGTAAACTCATAGTTGAGTGTTTGAGTAACACCTTATATATATGCATCAATGTAGTTCTTTTCCCAAACTGCAGTTCATATTCAAGGCTCTGATGAAACTATAAAGTGTAACACAGGCACTCAGCTATGAGTCAACCGCGTCTTATAGCAGAAACAGCAGTAAGTTAAGGAAGTTCATAGGAGAATTCTTTATTCCTTTATCTTCTTATTTTCTCATATATATACATAATGAAAACGTGAAAATTTTGTAATATGTGGCACAAGAATTGAAACTCGCCGTTCACTCATTAACGGATTCTGGGGCATTAAGTGCGTATGACTACTCGATACACGACCCCGCCTTCTGAAAGGAACACGAATCTGTCACAATTTCATCCCACCCCTAACTGATGTTATTGAGCCCTTATTTCAATCGAATGGACTGAAACAACAAAAAGTGGAGGATCTTGTTGAAGGATGCAGTGCACTGCCCAGGCCGGGAATCGAACCCAAGCCCTTAAAATCATGACTGCTACACCATGCTTGCTATTTGTTAGTGCCTTCATATGTCTCCGTTACTAAGAGGTGTACCTTACGTGTGTGTATGTGTATGCGCGCTTATAGCTGCCTACGTATATGTGTATATGCGTGCATGTATCAGTCTGTGTGCATGTGTGCGCCGGTGCGTATCTACGCGCACGAACACGTATGTAAACCTGTGTATGTCTGAATGTATGTGTGTGTACGTGCGTGCGTGCCTGTGTGTGTGTGTGTGTGTGTGTGTGTGTGTGTGTGTGTGTG
>NC_069009.1:7019057-7020223 GCF_001194135.2 Octopus bimaculoides
ACCACAAACACCACCACCGCCACCACTACCACAAACACCACCACCACCACCGCCATCACTACCTCCAGCACCATCAACACCATTATCACCACCATCTACTACACCACCACCACTACCGCCATCACTACCACGACCACTATCACCGCTACCACCATCATAACCAACAAGAACACCAGCATCCCTAACTTCACCACTGCTACTACCAACACCAACATCATGAAGAACACCACCACCATCACCATCCCCATAACCGCCTAAATCAACTTCACCAACAACAACAATACAAATATGGCCATCACCACCAACAGCAACGGCTACAACCAACCAGGATCGCCAACAACAACGCCGCCGTCAACACCACTATCACGAATATAAATATCAACAACAACAACAAGAACTGCAACGCCACCACAACCAAAACAACCATCGCCAACATACCACCACCACCATTATAACCAACTATTACTACTACCACTACAATCCATCTATTCAACCATCAATACCAAAGACCACCACAACCACCACCGCATATACCATCAATACTACAACACACCGATATCACTCTCCCTACCATCAGGACCACAACTATCATAACCACATCCACTATCATCATCACCACCAACAACACCACCACTACCACCAGCACTACCATCATCACCACCACCACTATTACAACATCCACCACCACGACTAGCACCACTACAACCATCACTACATCCACCCTACCATCAGCGTCACCACAAGCACCATTATCATGAATACTACCACAAACAACAACAGTACATGCAACCATTACCTCCACAACCACCAGCACCACCACCATTCCATTTCCACCGCCACTTACGACAGATTCATCACCAACACTATCATAGCAACTAACCACCGCCATCCAATACCAAACACTAACGCCACCACCACCACCGTCAACAACCCAACCATTCACCTACTGTTATCAGTTTCGTCAACCATATTTCAAAATTATAGAAGCCAAAAACAAAGAAAGAAACAAAAAACAAGATACATGTCTATCTATCTATCTATCTACCTGTCTGTCTGTCTCTGTCTCTGTATTTATCAATCTATTCACCAATTAATCTAGCTACCTGTCTCTCTTTCTCTCCCTCTCCCTCTACATTTATATATATATATATATATATATATATATA
>NC_069009.1:7021205-7023050 GCF_001194135.2 Octopus bimaculoides
TATATATATATATATATATATATATATATATATATACATATACATATGTATATATGTTTATGTATATATATATATATATATATATATATGTCTATCAATCCATCCATCTCTATCCATCTAGATATCTATCTATTTGTCTATCGATATTTCTACCAATATGTGTGTGTGTGTGTGTGTGTGTGTGTGTGCGTATGCGAGTGTGCGTATGTATACGTGTTTGTGTGTGTGTGTAAACACACACACACACAAACCCGAGGTACTAAGGACTAAAAGCAAACACCATTATTGTTACCGCTGTTATTATTAATGTTGTTGTTGTTGTTGATAGTAGCAGCAGTAGTAGTAGTAGTAGTAGTGTTGTTGTTGTTGTTGTTGTTGTTGTTGTTGCTGATGGAACCAATAATAATTGTTTTTATTATAGGTGGCCATCATCACGCCGGCAGAAGTGATCTGTTACCATGGTAACTAAATGATACATACGGTTGACATAGATGTGAGGGAGTGTGTATGCTTGCATCATTTTACCTGTGTACATATATATATATATATATATATGTGTGTGTGTGTAATATGTGTGTAATATGTGTGTGTGTGTGTGTGTGTGTGTGTGTGTGATAATGCTATTATTTACTCCAAGATTTCAATTATTTATTTATTTATTTATTTACTTGTCTATTTACAAAATGTAATTTCGAACAAACCAAACACTTGCAAGTCTGTTTACTTACACACACACACACACACACACACACACACATACACACTCACAGATATATGTATGTGTGCATACGTATGTATGTATATATATATATATATATATATATATATATATATATATATATATATATATATATATATATATATAGATATATATAGATATAGATATATGCATATATCCATACATATATGTACATACCGACATCTATATGTATACATACATGCCTATATGCATATATGCATATATATAGAGGGAGACAGACAGACAGAGAGGGCGGAGAGAATGTTATTAGTGAGGGATTATCAATCCTGGTAAAATACTTTGTAAGCTCTTTTAGTAAACCAGGCTAACAATATTGTCTTTCTTTTGGTCTTTCTCTGCTCCTCGGCTCACCACACTGGGGATACTCCCGTTTTGCTGCTAGTTGTATAGACTGTTGTCAAGACGTCTCCAAACAAATGTGCCATATGACAATGAAACTCGTAGGGCAGACCGTTCAAGCCCGGCGACTTGTCTCGCGCGCAGCCTGCCATCGCATTCCGTACGTCAGCGGCTGTAATGGGACTTTCACAACACTCCACTGCTCTTGCTAAGAGTCGTGACAGGCCATGCAGGTAAGCACTAAAGTATATCCTGCGTACCGATCACCAGTTGTCCCGAACAGTTGGTCAAAGTGTTGCTGAAAGGCCTCACGCGTCCTTTCGGGCTCGAGTAATTCGCACCCCTGTTGATCTATCAAAGACCGAATGGTAGATTTGCTGCCACGTTGCGCCTCCGCTACCCGGGTTTCTCGGGCGGCTCCAATTCCTTCGTTTCTAAGGGCTCGCATCCTAGGTCTAACAACGCAACCTTCGTGTTTGGCGTTGAAGTGTTGGTCAAGGGCCAGCACGATCGATGGTAGTGATGCCACTTCTAAGTGCCTCTTCTAATTTCTTAACTAGGTCTCCCTTTATTCTATTTTGATCTATCGTTAAAGCCTTGGGATCTTTTTTAAAACGGGAGCCACATTTTTCATTAACGAAACACTTTGAAACTTGGAACACTGGTAGAATGTGTCATATAAAACATCTTTTTCTCTTAGTCTTCTTAAAAAAAAAGAAATCCATTAAGTTATTCCATGTTAAAGT
>NC_069009.1:7023876-7024369 GCF_001194135.2 Octopus bimaculoides
GTGTGTGTATGTGTGTGTGCGTATGTCTTTGTGTGTTGGGTGAGGAGAATATTTCTTTGCGTGTTTTCGTTATATTGATGTTAGATTTTCAGTGCGTTTTAGATAAATATACGAAGTTTGAAAGTCTTTCCGTACCAAAAACACTACGTAAAACATTAATGAAAAATGTGGCCTCCGTTTTAAAATAGATCCAAGCCTTGCAATACCTAACCGATTCTGCTTTAATTTCCCTCTTCAAGGCAAACCACCATTAGTTGCTGACGATGACTCCCGCCAACGCCCTCCTAACTAATGTGCTAATCCGGTCTCTGTAAGCCTGTCGCGCCTAGAGCGACGCGTTCAGCTTCCAGTATCCGGGACCCTGCCTGTGATTTTTATCTAAGTCGAACGTACAGGTCACGAATTTGTGATCTGTGTAGCTGACTGTGAAATTGTGGACAACCTACACTAGGAGTGGCTGTGTGGTAAGTAGCTTGCTTACCAACCACATGGT
>NC_069009.1:7024379-7025502 GCF_001194135.2 Octopus bimaculoides
TATATACGAGAGGGTTCTTTTCAGTTTCCGTCTACCAAATCCACGCACAAAGCTTTGGTTAGCCTAAGGTTATAGCAGAAGACATTCGCCAAGGTGTAACGCAAAGGGACTGAAGCTGGAACAATGTGGTTGGCAAGCAACCTACTTACCACAGAGCCATGCCTGCGCTTATATATGCGTGTGTGTGTGTGAGAGCGTATGTGTGTGTTTGTGTGTGTGTGTTTGTATGTATGTATGTATATAGTTTTGCCATTCACTAACAGATAATTGCTAGCGCGTAGTGGTGAAGTGAAATAATAAAGAATATAGGCTTATCTTCATTTTGATTAACATCAAGTAATGAAACTTGATTGATCACCTGAAAATCCGGAAACGGTGAAACTGTTAGTGGGAATGTAACAGAAGGATATTCCAGCCATTAGTTATATGGATATATATATATATATATATATATATATATATATATATATATATATATATATATATATATACATACATACATACATACATACATATGTGTGTGTGTATGAATATATACATACATGTGTATGTTTTTACATATGTATATATATATATGTGTTTATATGACTATATATGTGCAAATTTACAAATGGATAAGAGTATGCATACGTGAATTTATGTATGGCTATGCACATGCATACATACATATATGTGTGTATATATTTATATGTACGTATATGTATGCACACATACATCTGTATATAGGTGTCTATATGTATGTATGCATGTATGTATGTATGTATGTATGAATGTATTACATTTGTTTGTCGTATACATAATGTGATAAACAGCTGTTTCTTATATTGTATGATGATGGTGGCGGTGGTGGTGGTGGTGATGAGGAGGAGGAGGAGGAGGAGGAGAGGAGGAAGCGGGGGGAAGAGGAGGGGGATGATGGAGTTGCTGGAGATAATGATGATGATGATGACGACGACGACGACGACTGCGACAAAGATGATGATAATGATGAGGAGGAGGAATTCATAGTATCGATATTTCAGTTGTTGCTGTTGTGTTTCTCGTTGTCTTTTTGGCGGCGGAGGAGCTTGTGGTGGTTGCAACTGATGTTTTGGTTGTTCCTGTTCGTCTTCATCATCATCAT
>NC_069009.1:7025817-7026301 GCF_001194135.2 Octopus bimaculoides
ATCATCATCATCATCACCATCATCATCATCATCACCATCATCATCATCATTTTCATCATCATCATCATCATCATCGTCATATTCATCATTATCATCATCATCTTCATCATCATCATCATCATCATCATCATCATCATCATCATCATTTTCATTATCATCATCATCATCATCATCTTCATCATCACCATCATCATCATATTCATCATTATCATCATCATATTCATCATCACCACCATCATCATCATCATCATTTTCATTGTTATCATCACCACCATCATCATCATCATCATCATCGCCATCATCAAAATCATCATCGCCATCATCATCATCATCACCATCATCGTGAGCATCAGTGCCGTCGTCGTCGTCGTGGCCATTGTCTTCGCTTTCCTTGGTCCTTGCAAAGTACATTCCGTAATTATAACTACGCCCTCACCCCGCCACTCCAGCCCCAAAACCACCGCCACCACCACCACCACCACCA
>NC_069009.1:7027194-7028456 GCF_001194135.2 Octopus bimaculoides
ATATAGGAGTGGCTGTGTAGTAAGTAGCTTGCTAACCAACCACATGGTTCCGGGTTCAGTCCCACTGCGTGGCACCTTGGGCAAGTGTTTTCTACTATAGCCTCGGGCCGACCAAAGCCTTGTGAGTGGGTTTGGTAGACGGAAACTGAAAGAAGCCCGTCGTATATATATGTATATATATATATATGTGTGTGTATGTGTGCTTGAGTGTCTGCTTGACAACCGATGCTGGTGCGTTTATGTCCAGGTCTACTAGCAGTTCGGGCAAAGATTCCGATAGAATAAGTACTAGGCTTATACAGAAAAAGTCCCGGGGTCGATTTGCTCCAGCATGGCCGCAGTCAAATGACTGAAACAAGTAAAAGAGTAAAAGTGTATATGTGTGTACGTGTGTGGTGTGTATGTTAGCGCGTACGCATGTTCCTGTATTCGCTCATGTGTATACAAGCAGTTGTGCAGTTATATACGGTTGCGTTTGAGAATATTTGCTAATATGTACGTGTCTGCGAATATGTGGACGTGAGTGTATATAAGTGCATGTATATATGATTGAGATTTTCAAGGATGTATGTATATGTGTGCGTATATGCGTGCTTCTGTTTCTATCAGGTTGTGTGTATGCAAGCGCTTAAACTTATTTCCGTGTGTCTGTGTACGTACTTATACAGCCTGTTCATAAATTATATTTACAACTTCCTTAACGTACTGTTTCAAATTGTAAAGATAATTTATGTACTCGATGAATAAATGTGTGAGTTTCGTTCTATTTATGTGTATGCGTGGTTTTATGCGTGTGTTTAAATGTGTATATGTGCTTTTGCGTATGTGTGTTTAATATGTGAGTGTTTAGTTGAATATGTCTCACTGCGTGTGTATATGTATCTGTATGTGCATTATGTCTCTGTGTATGTATGTGTTTAGATACGTACGCGTATGTACCAGTTTGTGTATGTGCTATTGTGTGTGTGCGTGTGTGTGTGTGTGTGTGTGTCTGTGTGTGTGTGAGTGTTACATTAAAACAATTATCGAAAATGTTGCCGACTAAATTACACAAGATATGCAAATAGGACACGTGACTGCTCACTTCCTGTGTGGTTAACTTCCGGTCATCGCTTTCCAAATATCGTGTCTTTGAATTCTAAATGTTGTTATGTCGTAACTACATACATATATACACCTAATGTGTGTGACTCTATATACATATATATATATGTGTGTATATATATATATATATATATATATATATATATATATATATATAT
>NC_069009.1:7028644-7029422 GCF_001194135.2 Octopus bimaculoides
ATATAATAATAATAATAGTTATAATAATAATAATAATAACAATGATAATAATAAATATACATATGTGTGTATACAGAGACAAAATGTATGTGTACAGACACACACACAGAGGCGGAGAAGAGAAACAGAGAATCAAAAATTAATATATAATTATGTACACAGAACCGTATATATAATTGTGTGTATATAAATATGTATGTTTAGCTATATGTTTGTGTGTATATGTCTATGCATGTGTTTGTGCGTGCGTGTGTGTGTGTCTGGGCATAGCATTTCGGCAATTGGTGAACGATAAAATGAGTGCCAGTCAGAAATATGTATTGGTGAAGATAACATATTCGAGAAAATACTCTAATGTGGGACTCCAGCATGGTCGCAATTTAATATCTAAATCGATCAACAGAATAAAATACCTTATATATATATATATATACATGCACACATATGTTTGTGCTTATAAGTATGTATATGTATATGGGAATGTGTGTGTAGGTATATACATATCTGTAGGCACATACACATATGTACGTGTGTGCATGTGTGTGTGTGTGTGTGTGTGTGTTAGTATCAGTTACATATTTAATTTATTGTGAAAGAAGCAAATCACTTAAGTGGATTCAACATTATATTTGGAAATTGCTTTTACTGTAAATGTCACGTTTAAATGGTTAAATGCTTATAGCATATGTATATGTGTGTGTATGCATGTATGTACGCACACACACACACACATATATATATATATATATATATATATATATATATATATATATATATA
>NC_069009.1:7030410-7031388 GCF_001194135.2 Octopus bimaculoides
ATATATATATGTATGTATGTATATATATATATAACTTATTAATAAAAGTCTGGTGCGTTACGTTCTGTTACTTAATAAATGAAAAAAATGTATTGTAAATAAACAAACGACAGGTAAAAAAAAACGTACAACGGATACCGAGTGTAGAACCACGCAGGAGACAAACACAGAAGGTCCTTAATTCTTCATCAGTTATCAACCAGATTACATGACTCAGTTTCGCACCATTAATGATAAGACTGAGAACTTCCTATGGTGGCTTTGCCCGCGAAAGTTGCGGAGAATATGAGACCGAGAGGAAACAAAGCAACACAGAGTGGAGATGTGATAGGGAATAAATGTGATTCAAGACGATGGACAAAAGACGGAATAAATAAGAAACGAGCAAAATATAGCCCCAGGGCCAAAAAGACAGGAATTGTGGGTAACGCTTAGAAGGCATCCTAAAGGATTAGAAAACAAAGAAGTAGCAAGGCAGGGGGACACAGAGGATATACCATCGGTCAGCTACGCAACCGGTGTGAAAAAGGGGGACAAAGAAGAAGGATTGGTCACGGGTCACACGTCAGCAGCAAGCAGAGAAAAGAGAGGCCAAGAGAAAGGGAGAGAGAGTGAGAAAACGACAGAGAGAAATCTCGGGAAGGGATGAAGGGGAAAAAAGAAAAAGGAGAAAGGCTAGAAATACAGTAAGAGGGCGAGAGAGAGAAAAGGAGAAAGGTGAAGGAAAGAAATAGAGTCGCACGGATATATAAAAAAAAACTTACTGTTAATATAAGTCAGGGTGCGAAGGTCCCTGATTCTTCATCGGTTATCAACCTGGTGGTATTACTCAGTTTCGCACCGTTAATGGTAAGACTAAGAATTTCTTAATTATTCCGTCTTTATATATATATATATATGTATGTATGTGTGTATATGTATATATTTGTCTTTGTGTGTATGTATATATTTATGTATACATATATATATATATATATA
>NC_069009.1:7031925-7035078 GCF_001194135.2 Octopus bimaculoides
ATATATATATATATATATATATATATATATATATATATATATATATATATATACATACATACATATATATATACATATACACACACATAATGTATGTGTGTCTAAATATATTTATATAGGTAGGCGTTCATTTATATCACTATAAAAATAACGATATTACTATTAACAATGATGATAACCGTTTGTACAATAGGCAGAAGGACTGGAATTTGGAGACAATAATAATTAACTCAGAAAAAAACTGATTTCAGTTAAAAGAGGAGGGGGAAAAGAAGCTGGGAGACAGCAACGGAATTCAAGAAAAGAAGAAAACAAAGGCGAGAAAGAAAGATCCGGGGAAAAGGTCTGAACAGTCAGCATCTCAGACACACGCACCATGTTGCAGTGGATAAATCATGGTTATGGCTGAAGAATGGAGACTTTGAGAATGAAACAAGACTTATAATGGCTGCTCAAAGCCAGTCACTCTGGACGAATATAATTAAGGTAAAAATAGACAAATCCGCGAAAATGTCAAAGTGCAGAGCATATAATGGGAAAGAGGAATCCGTTTTGCACGTAAGTTTGTGTAGTCCTTTGGTACAGAAGGAATATAGATGTAGACACGATTGTATGACCAAAGCACTTGTTGTTGGCACTCCGTCGCTTACGGCGTCGAGGGTTCCAATTGCACCTCCACACGAACGCCATACTAAGAGGCTAAACCGCTTCCAAATGAACTGCCTGAGAAATCTACCGAAAATCACCTTAACAGGGCAAGGTCCCAGGCACGGAGGTCCTCTCTCATACCGATCTATCAAATATTTACATCCTACTGGGAGGAGCGCAGGTCAAGTAGGCATGCCACCGTTCGAATGTTTAAAGCACGTTTCCCCCAAGGGACTGGCTTACAGCGAATTGGCGGAATCAAGAGCACCCAAGGTGAAAAAGCGCTTCGAGGATACACAGAAAGCCTCGCTTGGAGAGCTTTCAGATCAAACCCAACAGCTGGGAAATGCAAGCACAAACCGCCCTCTCTGGTGAAGCTGCACTGACAGAGGTGCCACCTGCTATGGACAGAACCGGATTGCAGGTGCATCAGGAAAACTCGAACTACGCAACTCCAGAACCAACACCTTGCCTTCATTCCCAGCAGACCACCAGTTCGCGAACTGAGCATGCATCGAACTGATTGGTCACAGCCGGACACACCGTGCCCGTCTTCTTCTCCCATGTGGTGTCCTTGATCATCGTCGGCAACGACGGAAGAACTAATAAAACCATTATAAAAGATTCAAAAATTCTTAAGATCTTTCTAGAAATTCCATAGGACTGTAGCTTGTAGGGCTGGCCAATGTGCCAAATCTTGTGGTATGCTTCCAATATGTGAAAAACAGTAAGACTTAGGTCGCCTATAGTTATCTGCAGTACAAAGGAACCGTTCGGTTATTATAATCATATCAGTCAAAGAGCGCCAAGCACGAAACCTATAATATTTGTTTATAACAAACCAAGTTTATTTCGTTCATTCGAATGCCCACCCCTCTCCCTCTCTCTCCCGCTCTCGCTCTCTCTCACTCTCTCTTTCTGTGTGTGTGTGTGTGTGTGTGTGTGTGTGTGTGTGTGTGTGTAAATATGTGTGTGTGTATGTGTGTGTGTGTCTCTCTCTTTCCGTCTCTCTCTCTCTGTTTCTTTGTCGTTTTCTCTCTCATTCTCTCCCTTCCCGTCTCTTAGTCGCTGTTTCTCCCTCTCTTTCTCTTTCTCCCTCCCTCTCTTCTCTCTCCCCCTCTCTCTCTCCCTCCCTCTCTACGTCTCTCCCCCTCTCTCTTACCTTATTCCATTCACTCTCAATATCATATGCCTTCTCCGCTCACATTCGCCTGCCTCGACACTAAATCAACTTCCTGCTCACGATATTAAAAATTAAGATTCCAAAACAGTGAAAACTTACGCTAAACTCAAATAACCGAGAGTTGAGCGTTTCCTGCGGCGCTTGTTTTTTCAATGCTATCATAGACACATCCATCCCTCCATTCTTCCAAACATACATATATACATACCTACATACATACATGTGCATACACACGCACGCATAAACACACCACACAAACACATGTACATGTATGCACATATACATATGAGTATATAGACAGAGAGACAGATAGATTGAGATAGAGACAGACCGACAGACAGACAGACAGATAGACAGACGGACAGATAGGTAGATAGAAAGAGAGATAGATAAATAGATGATAGACAAACGGGCAGATAGAGAGAGAGAGAGAGGGAGAGAGGGGGGAGAGAGGTAGATGGATAGGAAGATAGATAGGTAGATAGATAAAGAGAGAGAGAGATAGGCAGATAGAAAGATATAGACAGACAGACAGATAGATAGATAGATAGATAGATAGATAGATAGATAGATAGATAGATAGATAGATAGATAGATAGATAGATAAAACACTATTCGGTCCGCTGCCACCCGTTTAAAATTAATGAAAAGGATTTATATGATTTATATTAAACTAAAAAGATGAAACGAAATATTTGAACGATGTTTATTAAAAACGACAAAGAAAGACTTATTCGTTTCAAACAGCTTGCCCCGAATTTACAAGAAACCGAAAAGATATATATATATTAGAATCGATCAGACGAGATCTAAAACGATAAATATATATATATTAAAAACCATTGAACATTTGTTCCAACACCCTGTTGAAATTTGAAGGAAGTCAACGCATTAAAGTCGCGAAACGCCATCTTTAAAACGTTGTATATTTAAAGACTAACTCAATAAGCAAATGCAGCGATATGTTTAAAACAGTTTATTAAAAATAATAAAATACTTATTGACGATACAACACACATACATACATACATACATACATTCATACATACATACATACATACATGTATGCATGCATACTACATACATACATACATACATGTATGTATGCCTGCACATATACATACATACATACATACATACATACATACATACATACATACATACATACATACATGATGGCTGCCCCGTCGTTATCGAGTATGGCCATTGCACAAAGCTTAACTTAACGGTGCTGTGATCGAATGTGACTTTTTAGCCCAGCCAAAGATCTACAATGTCTTGCACAGAGTTGGCATCGAAAACCCTTACTGGCAATAGCTGGC
>NC_069009.1:7035421-7038346 GCF_001194135.2 Octopus bimaculoides
CGTGCAAGTGGCTGAGCACTCCACAGACACGTGTACCCTTAACGTAGTTCTCGGGGATATTCAGCGTAACACAGTGTGACAAGGCTGGCCCTTTGAATTACAGACACAGCAGAAACAGGAAGTAAGAGTGAGAGAAAGTTGTGGTGAAAGAGTACAACAGGGTTTTCCACTAACCCCTGCCGGAGCTTCGTGGATCTTTAGGTGTTTTTCGCTCAATAAACACTCACAACGCCCGGTCTGGGAATCGAAACCGCGATCCTATGACCGCGAGTCTGCTGCCCAAACCACTGGGCCATTGCGCCTCCACTACATACATACATACATACATACATACCTGATGCACAAAGGGAAAGAAACGCAGAAAAGCATCAAAATGTGAAAAACCAATGCAGACTTTGTGGAGTTAAACACCGAAAATATCACTCACATTATAAGCAGTTTTCAGAAAATATCATTGCGGTATTATCTACCGATGAGACATGATGTTGTAGCCAAGACATTGTATAATGAGATCCGTCGGAAGAATAACCCTAAGGCCAAATAAATAAGAACCCACTGTGTGGTAGAAGTCATAGCGGATCTTTTTTAAAACGGGGGCCACATTTTTCATTAATGTTTTACGTAGTGTTTTTGGTACCGAAAGACTTTCAAACTTCGTATACTTATCTATTTTGTGTTATAGAACAGAAAAATATTTTTGTATTCGAATTTATTTCATGTAAAAAATTGTCTTATTTCGATAATTTCAACCAATCACTGACAAGTATTCGGTTGTTTACATTTACTCCTTTGGCTGTAGCTTCGTTTTATTTGCTTTTTTCATTTTAAATGTGCTTTTTTCATTTTCTTTTTTTTTTTCTTCGTTTTATTTGCTTTTTTTCTTTTTAAATTTGCTGTTTTACCCTAACCCTAACCCTAGAATTGTTTCAGAATCGTTTGTTTATGTAGTCGGCACTTAATGTATATCGGCTGAATGGACGTCAGTGATTGGTTGAAATTACAGAAATACGACAACTTTAACATGGAATAACTTAGGGATTTCTTTTTTTTGTTAAGAAGACTAAGAGAAAAAGATGTTTTATATGACACATTCTACCAGTGTTCCAAGTT
Organism: Octopus bimaculoides; assembly: GCF_001194135.2. Taxonomy (NCBI): domain Eukaryota; kingdom Metazoa; phylum Mollusca; class Cephalopoda; order Octopoda; family Octopodidae; genus Octopus; species Octopus bimaculoides. The sequence goes on from NC_069009.1 coordinate 7,036,532, forward strand.
TCAAAGTGTTTCGTTAATGAAAAATGTGGCCCCCGTTTTAAAAAAGATCCCAAGGCTTTAACGATAGATCAAAATAGAATAAAGGGAGACCTAGTTAAGAAATTAGAAGAGGCACTTAGAAGTGGCATCACTACCATCGTGCTGGCGGCGAGGTTGGCCCTTGACCAACACTTCAACCATAAACACGAAGGTTGCATTGTTAGACCTAGGATGTGTGCCCTTAGAAACGAAGGAATTGGAGCCGCCGTTAATGAAAAATGTGGCCCCCTTTTTAAAAAAGATCCGCCATAGCCACTCATAATAAGAAGAAGTACTAGTGAAGTGTCCCAGAGAAAACTTAAATAAAATGGTAACATAATAAACTTGACATAGGGATTTGAGACGGAAAAGAGACACCGCGTACAGTTGTGGAGATTAGCTACCCATAAGATGTGACCATAACACTAGCGAAAGACATATAAACATAAGATCTACGAAGAAAAGAATCTACGCTGAGCTATTGAGTAATCTATAGTTTCTGTACCCGGATTACAAGTTCAGGTTCATACCTGTAATTACTGCGATATGTAACACACTGTCTAAGCACTAATCTTGAGAAATTAAGCTTCTCAAAACTAGAAAGGAGAAAGCTGATTCGAAGACTACATATCGAAGCCATCACTGAAACTGACAAAGTCTGTAAAACTTCCCAGAAGTTTATCATTTGAATATATATGCGAATGTCTAGACATGCAATTATATGGATGAGAATACATACATAAAACAATACGTACAAATCTACAAGCGCATTGGTTCCATATACAGCACACATACACACATGCATGCAAAACTACTCTGTTGATGTGGAAATCCAATGGCTCTTTCTATATTGGCAAGAATAGAGATTTTAGTGAATAACTGCCATCACTGGAATAGTAAAAATTTGCAAACCTTTTCAGAAGATTGATAAATAGATAGCTGGATAGATAGATGGATACATACATACATACATACATACATACGTACATACATACCTACATGCATACATACATACATAGAGATACAAACAGATACACATATACATGCGATCACACACACACACACATACACACACACACTTTGATTTATATGTTTATATTCTAAAAAAAAAGCATTGAAAAACTCCCCCAGCGACCAAATCTAAACGAATCCAAAAGATCTGGGGACAAAGAGAAGAAATTGGGGTGAGGGAACGAGCAACCGCAGATAAGCGGGAGTGGGTGGACACTCATCGACCGAGCGAGAAAATGAGTGGGAGACAACGGGGAGAAGATGGGAGACTATTATATCGCGTTTGACCTTTAAAACGAGGCTTCAACATAGACTTGAAGTTGAAAACGAGACAGATCGTCTGCATATGTTTGAAGCCATCATTTCTAGCTGTCTTTCTGTCAATTTTTGTCTGTTCCTCATTCTATTTATTTTTATGCGTGTACATTCGCGTATCTAAATCTGTGTGTGTGTGTGTGTGTGTGTGTGTGTGTGTGTTTCGGTGCCCGGTTGTCTGCTGAGCTGTTTGTTTCTTTTCCAACCTATCTGTTCCGTCTTTGAAATGCTTCCATCAATCCTGGGGTACCTAGCTAACTCAGCTATTCGCCCATCATTCTCAACCTGGATATATCTAGTTATCTCTCATCTTCTCCCTCCGACCCACCTTCCCTATATACATTCTCCGTACACACACACACACACACACACGCACATATGTATATATATGTTTTGTATATATGAATGTATGTATGTATGTGAAAATCATGTATGTATAAAAGAATGTATATAAGGTTCAGAAGATATATA
>NC_069009.1:7038361-7038718 GCF_001194135.2 Octopus bimaculoides
ATGTTCAAAACGAAAATTGATTGATATATAAACGTACAGATAACTAGTGAGGGAAAGATAGACAGACAGACAGACAGACAGACAGACAGACAGACAGATAGATAGATAGATAGATAGATAGATAGATAGATAGATAGACAAACATATGCAGGTAATTAAATAAGAGAATAGTCACGTATACAATCACATACACAGGTATGCTCTCACACTCGGGTATGCTTGTGTCTGTATATATGGCCGTGGTGGTTGTGCGTGTGTGGGTGTGCGGACATTTACCCTTATATGTATATATTTATTTGCATACGTGTGCGCGTATATATGCATGTAAATGTGTTGCATATATATATATATACATAT
>NC_069009.1:7038728-7038979 GCF_001194135.2 Octopus bimaculoides
TATATGAATGTATGTATGTATGTGAAAATCATGTATGTATAAAAGAATGTGTGTGTGTATGTTCAAAACGAAAATTGATTGATATATAAACGTACAGATAACTAGTGAGGGAAAGATAGACAGACAGACAGACAGACAGACAGACAGACAGACAGATAGATAGATAGATAGATAGATAGATAGATAGATAGACAAACATATGCAGGTAATTAAATAAGAGAATAGTCACGTATACAATCACATACACAGGT
>NC_069009.1:7041277-7042571 GCF_001194135.2 Octopus bimaculoides
TATGTATACAAGAGACGGACAGAAGTAGTATAAAGCAAGCAGAGGGGGAGCAGCAGAGAGTGTGTGAGAAAGAAAGATATATAAAGAGAAAGAGGGGGAGGGGGAGATTGTATATGAGAGAGAGATAGAGGGAAGTCATGTGAAACAGGGAGAGGGGGAAGAAGCAGAGAATGTGTTCGTACATATATATATATATATATATATATATAAACTTACATATACACATATATATACATGTATATCTATCTATCTATCTATCTATATATGTGCATATTCATTCATACGTGTATATGTACACGAAGGTAGGTTTATGTTTCGACACACAGACACACGTATGCTCGTATCCTCAATTAAATACATATGTCGATAAATGCACATACATATTTATGCGTTCGTGTGTGTATATGCATACATCTGTACACATGTGTGTATATATGTATATATATATATATATATATATATATACACACGTGATTGGTAAATGCACTCATATATATATCTATATATACCAACACATACCTATACACCCACAAATATGTCTATATGCAAATGTATATTTGTGTGTTTATGCTTGAATGTGGATGCGTATAAAAGTCAATCTATGTTGTTATCGATACTGATATATTATAAATGTGTAATTATGTGTGTCTTTATATCGATATATGTTATTTTTTTCTATGAACATCTTTGTTCGTTTTCTACACACATATCTCAACACAAATCTATGTTTCGCCATTGTTCTTTTTTATATATAACCACGTCTCTAACCGATCCCCTCCTTCTGTCTGTATTACATTTTATCTATCGGTTCGTGTCATCCAATTTTGTCGTCTGTATCGTCAAAATATTTAATAAACCAACTAAACTCATAAATCTATACTTTCCACCATCGTTCTACAATTACTAACGCTCTAGCTCTCACTAACCATTGATCCTAATATCTTTGTTATGTTCTATTTAACGTCTGCTTTCTCTCCATCTTTTTGTGTCCCTTGTATGTCTGTTATAGTTTATCAATAGTCTCGTCTGCTTCTCATCCATTGTGCCTTCTGCTTCTACTAACTCCCAAATGGCCCAGTATCACTGTTATATTTTGTCTATTTAACCTCTCTGCTTCTTTGTACATCGTGTCGTTTGCTCCAACCTAACAGAGGTCCCTAGAGGGGTGTCTAAAATCACATTACCATTTTTTGTAGTGGGGTGAGTGTGTATGTATGTGTCTATATATATAACACATTTAGGATAACCCTGCATATAATATATATATATATATATATATATATATATATATATA
>NC_069009.1:7042855-7047859 GCF_001194135.2 Octopus bimaculoides
AAACTGATTCACAAAATATGCCTTTTTGAAAAGGAAGTAAAAAAAAGTCTGAAAATCGGCTATAGTGTACTTTTAGCCAATAGAGAGATAGAAATTTTCTGCGTTTAGCAGAGCGATGTCAACTTTAAGGATGTATTCTGTGAAATTTATAGTTTAGCGTCTGTAAAACGACCTGTTTATTGTAGATTTCTAAATAAACAGAAACACCTAATAGTATCAACATGTATCACCTTACTGTTTCTTTTGTGTCTTCATTGATAGCATGCTTTTATTACTTTTTCTTAATTTGTTATATTAATATATTTGTCTGCATGTGTTTACTTTATGCGTATTTCAAGTGCGCCACAGGTCAGGAAGCAAGCTTCTTACCACACAACTACGCCGTGCCTATATGTATGATAATGTTATATAACTGTTAAAGTTGTTGTTCATCTGTTATATATATATCTATTATACAGTAGTTGTTCATCTAACCAAACTGTTTTATTTCTATATTATCGCCTACTTGAACCAACTAACCAAACATGACACTGATATCACTACGCTTACAGTTCATGTGTGTCGTCTGATCTTTTCTCTAGTCTGTCGTCTGCTTCAATCAAATATTTTTTTAAATGGAAACAACTAAACCTAAACGAAATAAACAAAATGAAGACATTAAACAGGAAAATAGAACAACATACTGTCTAGCAGTCATGGAAAACTAAATAAAATATAACTCAATGATCATAACAAGGAACAAACACAAAAATACAAGAATTATGTCTGAAAGACAAAGACAGATAGCCATTTTTTTCACTGACAGTTTTAAATTAACAACGCCATATTGGTGCTTCATATAACAATGCTTCCCTCTAAACATTAACCAAAATTAATCATCCAAATACAATCTCGTTATTCATACCTCTAAATCGGAGGCACTCAAAATTATTTTCCCACCGTACCTCTTCAACAAGTTCATGCACCTCGTATGAAGAATATGAAATAAAATGGCTTGATATCATAGAACACAGTGGAGGCACGTGCCTTAGCGATTAGGGTGTTGGACACATGATTGTAAAATTATGGTTTCGATTCTTGGATTGGGCAATGCGTTGTGTTCTTGAACAAAGCACTTCATTTTACGTTGCTCCAGTCTACTAAGCTGGTAAAAAATGAGTAATCCTCCGACGAACTGATGTCCCGCCCAGTGGGGTTTATATGTGTCACAGAATCAGGGAAAACAGCCCTGTGAGTCAACATGACTCGGAAAGAAGCTTTATCCTTTATCCATAGAACAGACAATAGATTTGTATTTTTTGCATTTTATTCGATTTAAAGAGCTCAAATCCTGCCGTGGTTAACTTCCAGGGTCAATAAAATAAAGTACCAGTGCAGTACTGGCGAGAATATAGCCGATTGTGGAAACTTTTCTTCTACAGTACCCCTCCATTATGTTGGTGTAACCTGTGGCGAACATCGTGTAAAATTGTTGGATACAACAGAACAGACGATAGATATTAACTGAAAGAATTCAAATCACACTGGAGTCAACTTAGCCCTTCCTTCTGTCGAATAAACACCAGTCAAGTACTGGGGTGGATGTAATCGACTGTTGTTTCCCCGACAAAATTTCTAGCATTTTTTCCGGCTCTTCAAGCTAAGTTTTCTGCTAATATATATTTATAAATGTTTCAAGGTGGTGAACAGGTAGAATCTTTACCGCGTCGGGCAAAATGTTTAATGACATTTCGTTCGTCTTTACGTTCTTAGTTTAAATGCCACCGACATTGTCTTTGCATTTTATCCTTTCTAACTCGATAAAATAGGTATCAGTTGAGCACTGGGGTTAATGTAATCAACATACCTTCTCCACCAAAATTACTGGCCTTAGGCCAAAATTTAAAATTACTATATTCCCATCCATCCATTTTTGCCCACAACTCTTGAGAGTTTCGTGGGAGCAGAGTTTCCAGATATCTCCTCCATGGAGTCTTATTAGAAGCATCCACCGATACATATTCCGGCTGGATTCTCAAGCGTGACCAACTGAGACTGTGGATATTATCCAACTGTCTCATTCTCGGCCAACCCATAGGTCTCCTGACGGTTGTTAGGGTAGAGTTTTCAGGCACCTCCTCGATAGGGTCCTATCAGAAGCAACGCTCACTAGACGTTGCGATTCCCCAGAAATTCCCCAGAGTTACCAACTGAGTCTATGGCTATTATCTAACCATTTCGTTCTTGGTCGACTCATTGATGTTCTGCCAGTTGGCTTAGCTTCAAGTATCCGTCTCATGATTTTTTTCCCTGTGCCATTCTAATCACAAGTCCCAGCTATAACCTCCCAATGCAGAGAACTAACAGCTTAACCCGGAGACACTCCCTGATCTTTTAGGCAGCGAGAGCAGAGAACAACACACTTCCTCAAGGTGCCAGGCAGGGGGACTGAACCCAGAACCATGTGGTCGAGAAACAAACTTCTTACCACACAGCCATACCTGTAGTTAAATCAAAACCATTGTAATTCACTACGGATATGGGAAATGGTATTTATTCACTTATTGATTAAATTATGGCAGAGAAATTCGAAAGAGACAACTTAGAAAAACCTACTAACTTATCAATTAAATTCTGGCCAAAAATTTCAAGGGAGACAAATCTCAAATTTTAATTGAATTCAATTTAATTAAAACTACAATTGAGACTTTATATTTCGGGCATTGTCTTCCCTGCATTTTTTCAAATCAGGATTCAAAATTAATCAAATGATTTGTTCACCTGATTGCAAATGTAAATTTGATAAATTAAAATATCTCAGATCAATAAATTAAGTAAATTAGCAATGGCATTATTTCTATGTCCCAAGACGCTGAATTGGCAGAATCGTTAGCGCGCCGGGCGAAATGCTTAGTCATATTTCGTCCGTGTGAACGTTCCGAGTTCAAATTCCGCCGGTGTCGATTTTGCTTTTCATCCTTTCGGGATTGATAAATTAAGTACCAGTGAAACACAGGGGTCGATGTAATCGACTAGTCCCCACGCCCAAAATTTCAGTCCTTATGCCTTTAGTTGAAAGGATCATTTCCACGTCCATCTTTTTCACTGTCTCAGCTCCTTTCAATCATTTAACCTTAAAAAATAACCAGCTGAATCATATATATATATATATATATATATATATATATATATATATGCGTTCCACCCATGCCACTACTGGTGATATCATCAAATTTAGAATTTATCCACAGATGATATGAACAGTAGTGACATCTAACTTCAAATCTCAGTGTCTGAATATTTCATTTATAAATTTTTATGCACCATCTGCTCTGTTTTTGGCGCAAAACAAAACCAGTTGCACAGTCAGAGACTAACATGAACAGTCACGGATTTAAACTGCTGGTCCACACTGACGAGGCTCAGAGTTAAATACCCAAAAACCGAAACCTGGTTTGTGGATATCCCTAATTGCATAATATTTTTATTTGTGCTGTTAAATGTTTTAATTCTTTCTGTTTTCCTCGCATACTGTTTTTCTCTGTTATATTGGTGCGCTACGGTGGATTAATTTAAGACTTAGCTCTTATTTCTAGCAGGTAGATGCTCATTAAGCATCATTACGCGTCGTGCAAACTTATAATTCATAGCTGTTTAAAGCTATTATAACTGCGTTCCACCCATGCCACTACTGGTGATATCATCAAATTTAGAATTTATCCACAGATGATATGAACAGTAGTGACATCTAATTTCAAATCTCAGTGTTTGAATGTTTCATTTATATATATATATATATATATATATATATATTTCAATCATTGTTCTAAGTTGATATATCTTTTATCTTTTACCTGTTTCAGCCATTAAACTGCGGCCATGCTGGGGCACTGCATAGAATTTTTAGTCTTATTTTTTAAAGTCTGGTACCTATTCTATCTGTTGGCAAGTGGTGATGGAGGATAAACGCAGACACACACACACATAGATATATATACATATATATATGACAGGCTTCTTTCAGATTCCGTCTACCAAATCCACTCACAAGGCTTTGGTCGGCCTAAGGCTATAGTAGAAGATAATTGCCCAAGATGCCACGCAGTGGGACTGAATCTGGAGCCACATGGACATTCTCTCATAAAGTATAAACCTAAGTCAATATCATCATTTATCTCTATAATCTCCGAGGTTTTTTTCCCCTCCAATTTGTAGTTTCCACCATATAACCATATCTATCATTACATCTATATTTTAGTTAATTTCTAGTGTTGTCTAGTCTTCCCTTCTGGTTATCGTCTGCTTCAACCAAGTCTTTAGCAAATCATCTCAGACGTTTACTTACATCTCCATCATTGACCTACATCTAAAATCTAACTATAGTCCGCATATCTCCTCGCCAATTATCAATGTCCCTATATCTCTGTTATAGTTACATTTATCTGCCATCTGGTCATCTTCCATTGTGTCGCCCAGCTCTTATCAACCTCACTAAGTATAACTGCATACACGAAGAGATAGATAGATAGATAGATAGATAGATAGATAGATAGATAGATAGACAGACATAATACATGTATGTCTAGAAATGGATATATTAATATATATATATATATATAGAGAGAGAGAGAGAGGGGGAGGTATGTGTTATTGTTTATAGTGTCTGCTTCTCTCAAATTTGTTGCCTGTTTTCACCGAGTAACTGAGCATAACACTGATATAACTTGAACAAAACGGTCCCACACCATAAGACATACTTATTAAACTCGCAAATAAGACAACATTCATACATACATACATATATACATACATACATACATATATATATATATATATATAAACAATATATGAGTATATGCATATATATGTACATGTATGTATATACGTTCATCCACATGTACATATAGATACATAACTGGGTACATGACGTGGCAAAAGAACAAGGACAAAATGGTAAACAAGGTGCAACAAACAAGCAGGCCACATAGAAACATCCCCTTCATATATATACGTATACATATATAT
>NC_069009.1:7048353-7049336 GCF_001194135.2 Octopus bimaculoides
ATACGTACACATACATACACACACAGGCACACACACACACACACACACATGCATATGTATATATATATTTGTTTCAGTTGTTATCTAGCTAACCTTTGTGGGTCTTTTTTCTCCATTTCGACGCCTCCTTGAACCGTCTAACCAACCATGTCACTGATATCACGCCTACAGTTCACCTATCGTATCGTCTAATCTCTTCTCTCTAGCTTGTCGTCTGTTTCAATCAAATCTTGGTTTTTGTTTCTTTAAAAAACAAAAGTCAAGAACCAAATCTAAAGAAAACGAACAAATTAAACAGACAAATTGAACAAGAGATGATTGTCTGGCGGTCATGGAATATAACTGAACGCAAACTCAGTGATAGCAACAAGTAAGAAATAAAGAAAAACATGAGTGATTTCCGAAAAAGAAAGAGACTGCCATTCTTTTCTTTTTTCTAGTTTTAAATCAAAAAAGCCATATCTAAACTTGATATGAAGTATTCCTAAAGGACAGTCTATGAATTTTCATTCATTTTTTCCCCACTAATCCTCATCGTAGTCGTAGTCATCGCCATTACCTTCATCGTAGTTCACATCGTCTTCGCCGTTATTGTTATCGATATAGCATCGTCGGCGTCGTCATTGTCCTTGTGTAATCATTTAAGATGTTATTTTTTTTAACTTCTTTTACGTCTCTATTGTTTCATTGCGGAAAGAAAAAAGAAAAACCTTTCGCAGATAGATAATCCTTGAATTCCTTTCTCGTTATTGTCAGTATATATGTATGTATGTGTGTGTGTTTGTGTGTGAATATATATATATATATATATATATATATATATATATATATACGTGTGTGTGTGTTTTTATATTATTAATAAATTCAAAAAATTATCAATAATATATATATTTTATGAATTTATTAATAATATAAAAACACATATATATATAAATATTTATTTGCTCAAATAGAGCACTTAATATAAGTTCAGTTACATATTC
>NC_069009.1:7049442-7049937 GCF_001194135.2 Octopus bimaculoides
ATATACAAATATATTATATACATATATATATATATACACACAAGCACACATATACGACGAGAAAATTTCATATCCGCGCATTTTCTGGCTTTTAATTCAAATCGTGTGGTACCCATTTGTCGAGCTTTTTCGATTTTCCGATCTCATGGAAATGATTGCAAGTAGTTTTCAGGCTAACTTGAAGTCCTGTTGCCAGTACTCAAGTGGTTTTGCGTCTTTCTCAATGATGGTCTTTAATTGACCGCTATCGATGAATGATGAGCGTCTACTATGCTCACGATCTCAAATGCGAAATCGTTTAAACCATTTTCTAGCTAACCACTTATTCGTCATTTCTTCACCAAATGTTTCATTGATATCGCGAGCACTTTCAGCTGCTTTACGTCCTTTTTTGAAGTTGAATAGCAAAATTGCTCAAATATCGCTCTTTGACAGTTCAATTTCTAACCACTTATTCGTCATTTCCTCACCAAATGTTTCATTGATATCGCGAGC
>NC_069009.1:7049947-7050473 GCF_001194135.2 Octopus bimaculoides
CGAGCACTTTCAGCTGCTTTACGTCCTTTTTTGAAGTTGAATAGCAAAATTGCTCAAATATCGCTCTTTGACAGTTCAATTTCTAACCACTTATTCGTCATTTCCTCACCAAATGTTTCATTGATATCGCGAGCACTTTCAGCTGCTTTACGTCCTTTCTTGAAGTTGAATAGCAAAATTTCTCAAATATCGCTCTTTGACAGTTCAATTTCTAACCACTTATTCGTCATTTCCTCACCAAATGTTTCATTGATATCGCGAGCACTTTCAGCTGCTTTACGTCCTTTTTTGAAGTTGAATAGCAAAATTGCTCAAATATCGCTCTTTGACAGTTCCATTTCAGATGATTGCAATAACGGTGAAAAAAATATCAATGTTATTTTATTGATGCATTTGGGAAAGTCTATGTCTGTATTATCAGACAATTGCAAAATAATGTTGAAAATACTTTAAAACTCTGCAAAAATCCGGTACAAATTCTTTAAAACGTTGCTTACTTTTTACTCCACCTGATATGTGTATATAT
>NC_069009.1:7050604-7053107 GCF_001194135.2 Octopus bimaculoides
ACACATATACATACATACAGACATATATATATACATATATACCACGGGCTTCTTTCAGTTTCCGTCTACCAAATCCACTCACAAGGCTTTGGTCGGTCCGAGGCTATAGTAGAAGACACTTGCCCAAGGTGCCAAGCAGTGGGACTGAACCCGGAACTATGTGGTTGGTAAGCAAGCTACTTACCACACAGCCACTCCTGCGCCTGGTTGTATATATATATATACATATAAGAAAGCTCTTGCAAAACTACTGTAAATCCTTTTCCAGAGTTCCCTTGAATGCAGTACATTTCCTCAAATATTATAAGAAGGAATAATCCCCCCTGTCCAGGAAGCAGAGCAGATCCTATAAACTACAGGCCTATCCATCTGACCTCATATGTCAGCAAGAACCAGAAAAAGACTGACCACATTCCCAGAAGAAAATGACTTGCTTTCAGACACACAACATTGTTTCCGTCCTGCCTAACACAGCTACTACAGTACTTCGACTGGGTACTAAAACAACAGCTCAACCATTCAAATGTAGATGTGATACATATCTCAACTTTGCCAAGGCCTTTATCAAAGTCGATCATGGGATGATATGTCACAAATTGCGTGACCTCGGTATCGCTGGCAGACTGAGAGAGTGGCTGCATGGTTTCCTGAAGGACAGAAGTTAGGCTGTCACAGAAAATGGTGCTTTCTCTGAAGTAACACCAATTCTCAGTGGAGTCCCCCAGGGAACAGTGCTGGGCCCACTACTGTTTGTGGTTGCTCTCTCGGACATGCCCTCAGCCTTAGAGTCAGCCACACTCACCAGCTACGCCGATGATACAAAGGTATCACAGGTGGTCAAAGATCCTACTGACATCTTTAGGCTGCAGAATGACCTGAACGCAATATATAAATGGGCCGATGAGAATAATATGCAGTTCAATGACGCAAAATTTCAAGTACTCTGCTATCAGCCCACAAAAAGCTACAGCTGAAGTACACGGGGCCAGCAGGCAATGTAATCCCACAGTTAGAGTCGGTACATGACCTGGGAATCTACATGAGCAACGACGCAACTTTCCGTGTGCATATTGCTCAGATGGCAACACTACGCAGGCGGATGGCAGGTTGGATCTTAAGATCTTTGAGGACCAGGAACAGAGACACAATACATCTGCTTCGGAGAACATTTGTCCTCAATCGTCTGTGGTCCCCACAGAGTGTAAAACTAATTGCGGAACTAGAGGCGATCCAACGCCACTACACAAAGAAGATAGACTCAATAAAACACATGGGCTACTGAGAGAAGTTGAAGGAATGGGACTCTACTCCCTGGAGAGGAGACGTGAAAAAGATATGCAGTGCTTTACATATGGTAAATAATGGAGGTTCCAGCTCCAAATTTCGGATTCAAAATTTACAACTAGGCGAAGGAGTGGCTGTGTGGTAAGTAGCTTGCTAACCAACCACATGGTCTCGGGTTCAGTCCCACTGCGTTGCACCTTGGGCAAGTGTATTCTACTATAGCTTCGGGCCGACCAAAGCCTTGTGAGTGGATGTGATAGACGGAAACTGAAAGAAGCCCGTTGTATATATGTATATATACGTGTGTGTGTGTGTGTGTGTCTGTGTTTGTCCCCACACCACATCGCTTGACGACCGATGCTTGTGTGTTTACGTCTCCGTAACTTAGCGTCTCGGTAAAAGAGGCCGATAGAATAAGTACTAGGCTTACAAAGAATAAGTCCTGGAGTCGATTTGCTCGACTAAAGGCGGTGCTCCAGCATGGCGGCAGTCAAATGACTGAAACAAGTAAAAGAGTAAAAACAGAGAGTAACATTCCGCGAAATGGACGGCACTGCAGAGTACCAAAGGTCCCATCTTCTCCATCGAAGATACGAACCCAATATTGTAACAGCTTGGGATTGAAGGGACCACAACTTTTTAATGCTCCACCACAAAGCATCAGGGATCTGCATCCATCACAGCTTTTTGGATCCAGGCGAAACCATTACGGCGAAGAAGTACGGTCAGCAAATGGATGAAATGCATAAGAAACTCCGACAACAGCCAGCGTTGGTCTATAGAAAAGGACCAATTCTTCTCCACGACAACGCTCGGCCAAACGTCGCACAATCTGGATGCGTGTAGGTTCATTTTTGATAATATGCTCATCTGTAGTTAATAACAAAAAAAAAGAGAAGAGAAGTAAAAAAAAAAAGGGAAAAAAAGGAAGCTGCACGTATAATACATAACTTAGAAGCAGCGTTATGTGGATGTACCAGCGCACGCGAGATTGAGACATAGCCAAATTTGGAGTCCTTGGCACTATGCAATGGCGTCCAGTTCTTTTATTTGTGTAACTTTCGATGCCAAAGTTTGGGACAATTCCTTCGAGAATCTTCCAGATGTATATTATGGCATATCTTTCTCGTCTACGCTCTAAGGAATAGAGTCTTAATCTCTTGAGTCTTTCCCAATAGCTTATATGCTGCATAGAGGCTATCTTCTTCGTGTAGCTTCG
>NC_069009.1:7055078-7056236 GCF_001194135.2 Octopus bimaculoides
TATATACGTATATATATAGTATACATATATACACACACACACACACATATATAAATATTCATATATATGTATAGACACATAAATGTACATCCATTTAAAAGTGAATGTTTAGTCATACGCACAAATGTACATCGATACATATGTATGTGTGTGTGTGTGTGTGTGTGTGTGTGTTGTGTTGTGTGTGTGTGTGTGTGTTGTGTTGTGTGTGTGTGTGTGTGTTGTGTTGTGTGTGTACACAAATACACATATACAAATATATATTCCACTCCCTGTCGACTTTTTCCATCTATTTTTACTCTACACTCAGACAATCACCTTTATTCACAAAATATATATAAAACAACACTATAAACAATGGCTGCCATGAGACGTCTGCTTTCTTTCAATTTTGATTCGCAATCTCTCCTCCAAATCACACTTTGGCTGACCCCAGAGACTTTACTAATGGTATGTATCTATCGATATCTTTCCTGTCCCGTCATTTCGTCTCAGGGCCCCTTCATTTTCCTTTCACTGAAACTTGTTTATACATACATATATACGCATAAACATACATTCTCTCATATATGTACACTTAAATTTGTATTGTATATGTATATATGTAAATGCGTATGCATTTATGTATCCATGGATAAGTTCTACACGCACAAACGACATAGAGATGAATATGAGTGTATGTATGAATATTTACATATAAATATATATACATATATATTAAATACATATATATGTATATTAAATATACACACACACTGACACACGTTTGTGTATGTGTAAGTATAAGTTTTTATTTCTGTATGTATATTGATGGATGCAATTACACACACAAACACACACAGATACATGCGTGTATATATACATATATACAGATGAATATATATATACATATATACAGATGAATATATATATATATATATATATATATATATATGTATAGCCTGAACAGGATAAGCTACCCCTATTTTTCAGAAAAAAGTGTCGGCGGCCAGTTATGAGACTCGAACTCACACCTCCGTGATTACGGGTCTCGGTGCCGATTAAGCTAAACTCGGTCTAAAGCACCGCGACGCGTAATCATGGAGGTGTGAGTTCGAGTCTCATAGCTGGCCGCCAACACTTTTTTTCTGCAAAATAGGGATAGCTGATCCTGTTCAG
>NC_069009.1:7056436-7058276 GCF_001194135.2 Octopus bimaculoides
ATATATATATTATAATAATAAATGGTAAAAATCGTTAATGATTTTACTAGGGGGTCAGCGCAGGAATCAAAACTTATAGGTAAATTTTGCAAATATTTTGATAATTATGTGTGGTGTATGCGTACGAGCAGATGTAATCGCCTTACCTCGGTTTTCCTTTCCTCGACTGCGAGTCTGTCTTGCGGTATCCAATCCTTGAAGCTTGCCCCGACCCAAAGAACACCAGGAATAGCAGCTGTCTCTCCCAAACCTAGACCGTCGCTTAACACGTCTTGTCCTGACCACAACCCCGTTCGAAAAGGGCACGAATCCCGATCGAGGCTCCCTCTGCCCTTTTTCCCCTTCCGGTCAACTCGCCCTTCCGGTGAGCTTCCCCAGACACTGACGTCATACTACATTATGTATATAATTATAACAAAGGATTGGCTATAAGCCTCTCCACGCGCTAGAAAAATAGACGCCAAAAGACGCCAAAAGACGCTATTACCACCTCAAGAACTCCGAAAATAAAACACTGGGCTGTAGTCGGGCGAAAGAAAGATAATGAATGAAACTTTTGGTTAACTGTGTACAAGATCCTGTTTCAAGCTTGAAGTAAAAAGATACTACTTATTGCTCTTTCATCAGCAAGATATTCGATAGTATAAATTTACGAGTCTCTACACATACGTATACGAGCAGCTCGTATGTGTAAGATACTCGTAAATTTATGCTATGGGATATCTTGCTGATGAGAGCAGTAAATAATATCCTTTTAATTTAAGCTTGAAACAGGATCTTGTACACGGTTAACCAAAAGTTTCATTCATTATCTTTCTTTCGTCCGACTACAGCCCAGTGTTTTATTCTCGGAGTCCCTGAGGTGGTAATAGCGTCTTTTGGCATCTATTTTTCCAGCGCGTGAAGAGGCTTATAGCCAATCCATTGTTATAATAATGTCTATAATTAAGAATATCTAAAGAAGGAATTGTATTCCGAAATATCATCGGACTATATATAGGTATATAGTCCATTTTTTGTATTATAGTGCATTGTTGTACCATTCAAAACTTTTTATTCTTTACAAACAATACACAATGCTTCAAGCGAACTACAATACTCTCATATACATACATACATACATACATACATACATATATATATATATATATATGTATATATGTATGTATGTATGTATGCATGTATGCATGTATGCATGTATGTATGCATGTATGTATGTATATACACTGCTCTTGGGCCAGTAACTGCTGTAGAGAAGACGTAGATTCGTCCTTGAAGTTGCAAGAGAGGAAAGCAGGTATATTTCGGGCATCTTCGGCCTTTTTCAATGGTGTGCACGCGCAGTCAATCCAATGCTAGGCAACAATTCATCGTCAACTGACAAAGGAAAAGAATGGTGACTAAAACATTCACTGAAAGCGCGCGCGTGTGTGTGCGTAAAGCGGTCAACTGGAAGCGATTATCGTTCCGGCTTTCGAGAGCCAAACCTCACGGAGGTCGTTAGAAGGGGGTAGGTACCAATCAAATTTTTCTTCTTCTCGTCCTCTTCGCCTTCCTTTTTCTTCTACCAACACACCAGGTCAACCCTGCGTTGTCAATAGCACCGGGCACATGCAAAATATTTGCCAGCCCCCGTCTCATCTGTTCACCGAAGTTAGGTAACGTTGAACCTTGTTAGTCCTTAGTTTGGAGACCGCTTGAAAAACGTCTGTGTTGTGAGGAACACTCTTTAATAACTCGGCTGTGGACCCAGTCCCTGGAGCCGGCGGTGTTTTCACACGTTGACTATAAGAATTTTTCTTCTCAGACATTACTACAGCAAAGGTCCCTCACACTTAAG
>NC_069009.1:7058861-7066704 GCF_001194135.2 Octopus bimaculoides
ATATATATATATATATATATATATATATATATATATATACATAGACATATATAAAAAAAAAAGCAAAACATCCAGAGAGACGATACAAAGAAAACAAGGACGGGTCATTCGGAGTTTTCTTTCCTCGGTCGAGTTCCAGATTATCTTTGCAATTTCGGCTGGTTATACTCGAGATTGCTCCAATCTGGCCACCCCCAAGGAAAAACTAAGCTAAGAGCACTACATTCCTTGGAAGAAGGCAGCGAATGTATACGAAAACAAGGACGGACATACATATATATATGCACATACATATATATGCACATACATATATATGCACATACATACATATATATACATATACATACATATATATATACATATAGATATATATATACATACACACACATATATATATATATATAGATAGATATATATATATACATATACGGAGATGCTACCTGTCCAGTCAAAGTCTCTGATCATCATTTCAAGAGATGCGGTGAAGAGCTTTGGAGAGATGGTAGCTCCTTACTTGACGCCCTTCCCTACTGTAACTCTCACGGGCGGCGAGATAAAATAAACATTCCCTTCTCGAACCATGCCAGGTTCATTAAGGGCTGGTTTCCCGGTTTCAGTGGCGTATACATCCCCAACCTGGACGGGACACCGATCCGTCGCAGGATCACTCATTTTTGCGAGCTGAGTGGACTGGAGCAACGTGAAGTGAAGTGTTTTGCTCAAGAACACAACGCCTCACCCGGTCCAGGAATCGAAACCACTGTCTTACGATCATGAATCCAGCATCCTCACCACTAAGCCATGTGCCTCCACTAACCATACTATACATTGAATAGTGTAGTCCTAGATACACTATGCATTCTTAAAAGATGGGGACATATTTGATCATAGGCCCGATGGATCAAGATTGCTAACTGCTGTACAGTACATTAAGTAATGTAGTCCTCGATACACTATATCTGATCAAAAGATGAGATGGTCACGTCTGGAATTTCTTTGATCATAGTTCTGTCTGGATCAGGACTGACCTGGGACTGAACAACAAAAACAGTCATAGCCACTAATACTGACAACGATACTGTACATTAGAGAATGTAGTCCTAGATATACTATGACTGAATAAAAGATAGGATGGTCACTACTGAAACATCTTTAATCATAGGTCTCCTGGATCAGGACTGACCTAGGGCTAAACAACAGCAACTAGAGCCACTAATACTCCTATACTATACATCAGATAATGTAGTCCTAGATACACTATGCCTGAATAAAAGATGGGATGGTCATTGTAGGAACGTCTTGGTTCATAAGTTTGCTGGATTAGGACAACTATAGCCACTAATTCTTACTACCATACTGTACATCAGATAATGTAGTCCTAGATACACTATGTCTGATTGGAAGATGGGGTGGTCAGAGTTGGAACATCTTTGATCATGGGTCTCCTGGATCAGGACTGACCTGGGGTTAAACAACAGTATTCCAACAAACACGGCACCGTCTTGTTTGGTAAAAACAAACCAAACGATTCCCAAACTGCCAGACCCAAGAAATTTCATCCGCGACATTGACTCCAACACACAGACACAAACTGGAACAAACAGCAGCAGCGGCGAAAAACTGTCTGCGATCGATGAGAATAATGGAATAATAGAATAATAGAATTTCAGTTGACGGCGTTTTACGCCTCTTTGGAAACAGTTCTATCGAATCAGCGAAAACATAATTGAATTGGCCATCGTCGTCGTCGTCGTAGTCGTCGTAGTCGTCGTCGTCCTTTTTCTGTCTAACGTCTTCTGTCTTCTTCTGTATTCTCCAGTTTTCAGTCTTTGCCCGCCTTCTTTTCTCTTTCTTTCTTTCTTTCTTTCTTTTTCTTTCTTTTTTCTTTCGTTCTTTCTTTCTTTCTTTCTTTCTTTTACTACCTTTCTTTTTCTTCCTTGCTTTCGCTTTCTTTCTTTCTTTCTTCTTTCCTTTCATTCATTCATTCTTTCTTTCTTTCTTTCTTTCTCCCATTTCCTTAATTCCTTCTTTCTTTCTTTCTTTCTTTTACTACCTTTCTTTTTCTTCCATGCTTTCGCTTTCTTTCTTTCTTTCTTCTTTCCTTTCATTCATTCATTCATTCATTCTTTCTTTCTTTCTTTCTTTCTTTTACTACCTTTCTTTTTCTTCCTTGCTTTCGCTTTCTTTCTTTCTTTCTTTCTTTCTTCTTTCTTTTCATTCATTCATTCATTCTTTCTTTCTTTCTTTCTTTTACTACCTTTCTTTTTCTTCCTTGCTTTCGCTTTCTTTCTTTCTTTCTTTCTTCTTTCCTTTCATTCATTCATTCATTCTTTCTTTCTTTCTTTCTTTTTTTCTTTCTTTCTTTCTTTCTTTCTTTCTCCCATTTCCTTAATTCCTTCTTTCTTTCTTTCTTTTACTACCTTTCTTTTTCTTCCTTGCTTTCGCTTTCTTTCTTTCTTTCTTCTTTCCTTTCATTCATTCTTTCTTTCTTTCTTTCTTCTTTTCTTTCTTTCTTTCTTCTTTCCTTTCATTCATTCATTCATTCTTTCTTTCTTTCTTTCTTTCTTTCTTTCTTTCTTTCTTTCTTTCTTTCTGTCCCACTGTATTCCTATATTTCTTTTCTCTCTCTCTCCCTCTCTCTCTCTCTCCCTCTCTCCGTCTTTGTTTCGTTATATATCTACCTTCTTCCTTTTTTCCTCGCTTTCCTTCTTTCTTTGTTCCTCCATTTTGTCGTTCTCCCTTCCCTCCCCTCCCCTGTTCTTTTTCCTTCTTCCTTCCTTCCTTCCTTCCTTTCTCTCCTTTCTTTCATTGTTTTTCCATTCTTTCTCTCTTTCTTTCTCTCCTTTATTTCACCCTTTCTTTCCTTCTATCCGTCTTTCTTTTTTTTTTCTTTCTACCTTTCTCTCATCTTTCCTTCTTTCTTTCTTCTTCTTTTCTTTCTCTCTTATTCCTTCCTTCTTTTGTTCTTTGTTCCTTCATTTCTTTCCCTCTCTCTTTCACTCTTTTTTCTTCCTTTCCGCTTTGTTTTCATTTTCTTTCTTTATTCTTTCATTCTTCCATTCTTTCATTCGTTCTTCTTTTCTTCCCTTCTTTCGTCCATTGCTTTCTTGCCATTCGACTTGGTTGTTGTTCTTGGTGTTGTTGTTAATGCTGCTGCAGTTGTTGTTGTAACCCTTAATGTTCCTCCCCCTCCCCCTCTGCCTTCTTCTATCGATCGATCGATCGATCTTCGATAATAAAGCTGATTTGATCAGGACTGACCTGAGACTAGACATTAACAACTATTCTTTTATCTTCTACTTGTTTCAGTCACTAAACTGCGGCCATGCTGGGGTACTGCCTTGAAAAATTTTACTTGAACGAATCGACCCCAACACTTATTTTTATTTCTAAGCCTGGTACTCATTCTATCAGTCCCCTTTGCCGAACCACTAGGTTCTTTTTTAATGCAAAATATACTCTCCTTCATTTTCTACAATGCTCTTCCATCTTACCTGGTAGACTTGCAACTCCACTCTTCCAAAATTCACTCGTCCGCGATGAAAAATACTCCTCCAGTACTGACCTGACCTCGTCTACAGAATTCATATTTTTTCCGTCCAAATGAAGATTACGGAATAATTGATAATCAGATAGAACAATGTCCGGCGAATATAATGGGTGGGGCATCGTTTCCCATTCGAACTGTTCCAGCCTTTGGAATGTCATCCTCATTGTATGTGGCCGAGCATTATCCTGATGGAAGAACACCTTTCGTCTAGAAATCAAATATGTTCCCGTGATTTAGCCGTTCGGCTAGAGAGATGGATAGATTAAGCACCAGGCTTTAAAAAAAAAAGAAATACCGGGGTCGATTCATTCGACTATAAATTCTCCAAGGCGGTGCCCCAGCATGACCGCAGTCTACTGACTGAAACCAGTAAAAGATAAAAGATGCATATATTCACATATATACATATTTGTGTGTGTGCTTGAGGACCAGTGTTGGTATACTTACGTCCTCCTAGACTAACGGTCCGGCAAAAAGAGACTGATAGAATAAGTGCCACATTTTTTTTTTAAAGCATAACTAAAGTAATTTACATACAAAAGATTCTTTAAGATAGGGACCACATATGTTAACAAAGTGGGTAACTTCGCTCCAAGAACACCGGACGCGCCCCTCGTAGGGATCCCCAAAGACAACTCCCTGCTGATTTTTAAAATAAAACGACGCTACACGAATTCTATCTTATCAGACCAACATATGGCATTAGAAAAGAAGCAAGAATATTTACCAAAATTTACTCTAATTTTCCAGCTGTGTGTTTCTTTTGCCGAATTAGAAATTTCTTAAAATTTTTCGGCTTAGCACCATTATGTAAATTAGCACATCCTGTCTAAGCAGTATACACACACACACACATACATACATGTATATATATATGTGTGTGTGTGTGTGTGCGTGTGTGTGTGTGTGTGCGTGTGTGTGTGTGTGCACATGCATCCATGAGTGTATGTATATATATATATATATATGTATATACATATTATATATCAATGTTCATATATTTCTACCTTCTTTTTCTTTTTGTCTCAGTCATTTGACTGCGGCCATGCTGGAGCACCGCCTTTAGTCGAACAAATCGTCTCCAGTACTTAACGTTTTTTAAGCCTTGTACTTATTCTATCGGTTTCTTTCCCACAACCGCTGGCTTACGGGGATGCAAACACACCAGCACCGTTTCTCAAGCAGTGGTGGAGAACCAGGTCAGACACAAAAACACATGTACGCACGCGCACACACACACACACACACACACACACACATACATACATACATATATATGACAGGCTTCTTTCAGTTTCCGTCTATCAAATCCACTCACAAAGCTTTAGTTGGCTTGAGACTATAGTAAAAGACATTTGCCCAAGGTGCCATGCTGTGGGACTGAACCCAGAACCATGTGATTGGGAAGCAAGCTTCTTACCAGACAGCCACACCTATATATATGTATATATATGTATATATATGTATTAGTACTGGACTGGGGGATATTGTTCGATTGGGGATATTTCTTCATTTTTACTTCTCTCTGACTTCTCGCTCTCACATGACGGAATACCTAGCCTATGGCGTCCTTACTCAATACCATAATTTACATGCTTCGCTATTTTAGAAACAACTGTAAGAGACCCAATATGCTCCATCTAAATTAAATGTTTTTCTAGCGATGCCAAATGTTTTGCTTCGTCATTTTCTATTTTAATCTATATCCACCCGCTCAAGGAGAAACCACTTCTAGCCACCTTTGATAGACATTCTCAACTCCACATTTTTCAGTTGTTGTTCAAGCTAGAGTTTTAGTGATAAACCTGACCGAGCACTCGTATTGCATTACGTCAATTAACGAAAACTCCCGTCTTCTTTCTCTCTCTCTCTCTCTCTCTCTCTCTCTCTCACTTTCTCTCTCTCTCTCTCTCTCTCTCTATCTCTCTCTCTCTCTCTCTCTCTCTCTCTCTTGATATATATATAAATTTCCAGCGCAGCAGCCCCCCAACTATGAAAGAGACCCTAGCTGCTAGCGGGCTCAGGGACCGCATCTCCTACATGCCGGGCCCTAGCGACCGCAGAGAGAAGCGCCGCCGAAATATCATTTGGTTTGCTCCCCGCCTTCTCTCTCAACGTAAAAACGTGTGTAGGTAGGGGTCTTCCTTAGGCTTGTAGATAAGCACTTTACCTAGTCACATAGGTATGGACGCAGATTCAACAGACACAATTTAAGAGTCTCTTTTAGCTGAGCCTCTAATATTAAGAGCATTTGATTAACACCCCTAGACCACGAGCGGAAGCGGGATGCTCATGCAGGGCTACAGTAGATGCCCAGTGGGAGGCCAACGCAAAGCCAAGGGGGTCGTTTACGAAGCTGAGGTGGTATCTGAACCTGATGTCAACAGCAGCTTTCTCAACTACTATTAGAGTAGCAGGAATGGCAGTATTAACGACAAAGATGGCAACTCTAACAGAAATAAAAACACCATCGTCGCTGATGGTAATGCTACTACTAATAATAATAACAATAATAAGAGCAACAACAGCAGCTACCACCGATATAGAGTCGATAACAGCTCCAACAACAACGACGGTGGCTATAACAGGACTAACAGCGCCAGCACCAACACCACAACAGGTGATGTCCCCTACGCCAGCATCAAGGACGCCAACACCAACACCAGCAACAGCGGAAGTAGCAGCGTCAACATTAACAGAAGCAGCATCGCTAGTAGCAATATGCAAAGATACATAGGGCATTCCGAAAGCACCTTCAAGCAGCGCCTGCCCAACAACAGGTCCTCGTTCAGGATCAAGGAGAGACGATACGCCACGTCCTCGGCCAGTCATGTGTGGCGTCTGAAGAACGAAGGGACTCCACACGTAATCGCATAGAAGATCTTAGAAGAAGCGGGCCCCTACATCGATGAGAGCAAGCGTTGTAAGCTGTGCATAGCTGAACGGGCGAGAATATTAAAGACTCAGGGAACATCTTAAATTCCAGGACAGAAGTCTTTGGAGTCTGCTTACAGGAGATTCCTACTGAAGTACTGGAACCCATAAGCCGACTGAGGATTGCGGGCTAAGGGAGACAATCCCTTGCGTTTATCCCTTCTCTTTTGTCTGTGTGTTCAACAAATAGCTACGAAGTCTTTTCTCCCTCCACTTCGAAGAGAGATCATAGGTCTGAAGAAACGCCATAAAGCTACGCGCTTTATGGACATGAAACCCAGGGTAACTCCATAAACCGGCCATAACTGTCTTTATCTAATGACTATTCATATATATATATATATATACACACACACATACACACATGCATACACATATAAAATCTCATCCAAAGATGATTCTTAAAAATGGAGCAATGTATATATATATATATATATATATATATATATATATATATATATATATGTATGTATGTATATATATATATATATATATATATGTATGTATGTATGTATGTATGTATGTATGTATGTATGCATGTATTCGTGTGCTTGTCTGTGTTCCCTTCCACCATCGCTTGATAACCGATGTTCGTGTGTTTGTGTACGTAACTTAACGGTTCGGCAAAAGAGACCAATAATAAGCTTACAAAGAATAAGTTCTAGGGTTGATTCCTTCGACTAAAAACCCTTTAAGGTGGTGCTCCAGCACGGCCGCAGTCAAATGACTGAAACAAGTAAAAGAATGAAAAAATCCATACATACAAGTTCAGGTTTATACCTGTAATTATTGGGGTCCTGGGATATGTAACACACAGCCTAAATATCAATCTTAAGAAATTAGGTTTCTCAAAACCAGAAAGGAGAAAGCTGATTCGAAGACTTCAGATCCAATCCATCATTGGAACTGTAAAAATTTGTAACTGGAATTGTAAAACTTCCCAGATGTTTATCATTTAAGTATATATACATGAGAATACATACATAAAATCAAACATACAAATCTGCGCATATACATACATACATACATACATACATACATACATGCATACATGCATACATACATACATACATACATACATACATACATACATACATGCATACATACATACGTACATACATGTTATTGGCACTCCGTCGCTTACGACGACGAAGGTTCCAGTTGATCCGATCAACGGAACAGCCTGCTCGTGAAATTAACGTGCAAGTGGCTGAGCACTCCACAGACACGTGTACCCTTAACGTAGTTCTCGGGGGATATTCAGCGTGACACAGAATGTGACAAGGCTGACCCTTTTGAATTACAAGTACAACAGAAACAGGAAGTAAGAGTGAGAGAAAGTTGTGGTGAAAGGAGTAC
>NC_069009.1:7067122-7070254 GCF_001194135.2 Octopus bimaculoides
GGCAGAAACGTTAGCACGCCGGGCGAAATGCTTAGCGGTATTTCGTCTGCCCGCTACGTTCTGAGTTCAAATTCCGCCGAGGTCGACTCTGCCTTTCATCTTTCGGGGTCGATTAAATAAGTACCAGTTACGCACTGGGGTCGGTATAATCGACTTAATCCGTTTGTCTGTCCTTGTTTGTCCCCTCTGTGTGTAGCCCCTTGTGGGTAGTAAAGAAATATCACATATGCAGAAATATGTACGATAAACTTCCACACAGTTTCCATCTACCAAAGTCACTCACAAAGCATTGGTTGGCCCAGGAGCATTGACGATGTTTTCTCATGATGTTGTTCAATGCGGCAAAACCTGAAGCCACGTGGTTGTAAAGCAAGTTTCTCAACCCTATTGGCCTGTCTGCACTTATGCAGGAACTTAGATATGATAACGTTGCACACACATATTCCATCAACCAAATTCATTCATCGGTCGGCTGTGGCCTGTAAAATAAGACAGTTGTACTGAGGAGATGTCTTGCAGTGGGATTGAAATCGAAACCTCGGTATTGCGAAGAGAACGCATTCCTTTCTGTCTCCCTTACACACACACACACACTCTCTCTCTCTCTCTCTCTCATGCATACACACACACTTTCTCTCTCTCCTTCTTTCTCTCACACTCAGAAGCAGGCAGACACACATACACACATTCACTTTCACATACACAAACTCTATCTGTCACGCACACACTCATACACACACTTTCTCTCTCTTTCACACACACACACACGTTCTGTCTGTCTGTCTGTCTCTCTCTCTCTCTCTCTCGTCCGCGTGCTCACACACACACACTCACTCACTCTCTCTCTCACACATTCTTTCCCGCACACACGCATACATGCACACTCTCTCTCTCTCTCACACACACACACTGTTTCTTTTACAAACACACACACACACACACACACACACACATACTTTCTCTTTCACACACTCTCTCTCACATACACTCTCTCTCACAAACACATACACACACATACTCTCACACACACGTACTCTCTCTCTCACACACACACACACCCTCTCTCTCTCTTTCACACACACACACACATTATTTCTCTCACAAACACACACGCACACATACTCTCTTTCACACACTCTCTCTCTCTCACACACACTCTTTCTCACAAACACATAGACATACACACCTACTCTCACAAACACATAAACACACACACACACACACACACACACACACACACACACACACACTGCCTCTCCTGCACAGAGAGGCAGACACACACACGCACTCACGGTGATATAATCAATCTATCTGATTACACACTCCTATCCATAAATGTAATCTCTTCTGGAGACAATGAATACACAATGAGTAGGAAGTGACACAGCAAGGAAATAGCGCGCTAAAACGAACACACAGACAGAGAAAACCACAAGAAGAGGAAGAGAAACAGAGAGAAACAGAGAGAGAGAGAGAGAGAGAGAGAGTCGGGGAAGGAGTGATATAGAACGGTAAGAGATACACAGTGAGTGGGAGTGAAAGGGGGAAAGCTATAAAGCTATAAAGAGAGAGAGGGGGAGCAGTGAGAGCAGGTAATATAATACGAGGGGGGGGGGAGGCTTTAATTTTTATTTTGTGTGTGTTGTGAAATTACGGATAGGCAGTTGTTATACTTATGTACGTATTTTCGATGTATACATGTATTTTGCTATGTTTCTATCTACATACATATATACATTTCAAGGCGTTGCCCCAGCCTGGCCGCAATCCAATCACTCCATACATACGTACGTACATCCAAACTTACGTACAGTATATATTTGAGACAATAACCTCGAGTTTGGCTTCGTCAGCTCTCCGACGAAGCCAACTGCGTCGAAACTTCGAAGTCACTATCAACAGTCACACATACATATCCTTTCGTTCTTTTATTCTCTTATTTCAGTCATTTGACTGCGGCCGTGCTGGAGCACCACTTTTTTGTCGAACAAATCGACTCCAGGACTTATTCTTTGTAAGCCTAGTACTTATTCTATCGGGGTTTTTTTTTGCCGAACCGCTAAGTTACATAGACGTAAGCACACCAACATCGGTTGTCAAGCGATGGTGGTGGGGACAAACACAAACACACAAATACATACATAAATATATATATACGACGGGCTACTTTCAGTTTCCGTCTACCAAATCCACTCACAAAGGTTTTGTCGGCCCGAGGCTATAGTACAAGACACGTGCCCTAGGTACCACGCAGTGGGACTGAACCCGAAACCTTGTGGGTGTGAAACCAGGCTTCTTACAACACAGCCACTCCTGCGCATTATATATATATATATATATATCCCTGGGAAGTGTCTTCTACTATAGCCTCGGGTCGATCGGCGCCTTGTGAGTGGATTTGATAGACGGAAACTGAAAGAAGCCCGTCGTATATGTGTGTGTGTGTGTGTGTGTGTGTCTTTGTCTCTCTGTGTGTGTGTGTGTGTGTGTGCGTGTGTGTGTGTTTGTGTGTCTGTGTTCGTCCCCCACATCGCCTGACAACGGATGGCGACGTGTCAACGTCCCCGTAACCTATCGGTTCGACAAAAAAGAAAAACAAAAAAAAACGATAAAATAAGTACTAGGCTTACAAAGAATAAGTCCTGGGGTCGATTTGTTCGACTAAAGGCAGTGCTCCAGCATGGCCACAGTGAAATGAATGAAACAGATAGCAGAATAAGAGAATATATTTAACAAGCGTGCACAGTAAAGCGAAAGACAGACGAAATTTTGAACGAACGAGACAGAATATCGTAACTGTGTATGTATGTATTTATGCATGCATGTATGTATGTATGTGTGTATGTATATGTGTATGTATGTATGTGTGTGTATGTGTGTGTGTATGTATGTATGTATGTATGTGTGTGTATGTGTGTATGTATGTATGTGTGTATGTGTGTATGTATGTATGTGTGTATGGATGTATGTATGTGTGTGTATGTGTGTATGTATGTATGTGTGTATGTATGTATGTGTGTATGGATGTATGTATGTGTGTGTGTATGTATGTATGTGTGTGTGTATGTGTGTATGTATGTATGTGTGTGTGTGTATTTATGTATGTATGTATGTGTGTATGTATGTGTGTGT
>NC_069009.1:7071074-7071788 GCF_001194135.2 Octopus bimaculoides
GGTTAATAGTGATGGGTGGTTGTATTTGTGTGTGTATGTGTGTGTATATATAGATATATATGTATATATATGTGTGTTTATAAGTCCGTGTGTGTGTTTGAGTTTCTCTCTGTCTGAGTGTATGGTTGTGTCAATGTGTGTGTGTGTGTGTGTGTGTATGCATTTATGAATATGGGTGTGACTGTGTCTATGAAGTTGTATGTGTTGGAAGGAAGCTCTATTTGTGTGTATGTATGCGTGTATTTGCGCGTGTGTATGTATATGGGTGTGTGCTATGTGCGTGCGTGCGTGTGTGTGACTGTGTGTATATGTGTATATGCCTAGGTGTGTGTGTGTGTGTGTGTATATATTGTTCTTGGCACTCCGTCGCTTACGACGTCGAGGGTTCCAGTTGATCCGATCAACGGAACAGCCTGCTCATGAAATTAACGTGCAAGTGGCTGAGCACTCCACAGACACGTGTACCATTAACGTAGTTCTCGGGGATATTCAGCGTGACACAGTATGACGAGGCTGACCCTTTGCATTACAGGCGCAACAGAAACAGGAAGTAAGAATGAGAGAAAGTTGTGGTGGAAGAGTACAGCAGGGTTCGCCACCATCCCCTGCCGGAGCCTCGTGGAGCTTTAGGTGTTTTCGCTCAATAAACACACACAACGCCCGGTCTGGGAATCGAACCCGCGATCCTATGACCGCGAGTCCGCTGCCCTAACC
>NC_069009.1:7072424-7075312 GCF_001194135.2 Octopus bimaculoides
TCCCCCCAATTTCAAACTGAGATCGATGTAATCGATAAACTCTTCCCCCAATTTTCAAACTATGTGCCTATATCAGAAATAATTGTTGCTATTATTGAAGTGGTGAGCTGGCAGAATCGAAAGCACGCCGAATAACATGTTTTGTAACATTTCGTCCGTCTGCAAGCTGAGTTCAAATTCCGCCGAGGTCGACTTAGCGTTTTGGAGTCGATAAGATAAATACCAGTTGAACATTGGATTTAATATAATCGACTTACTCCCGCTTCCCCGAAATTGCTGGCATGTACCAAAATTTGGAACTATTATTATTATCATCATCATCATGTTTTTGTTGTTGATGATGATGATATTGTGGTTGTTTTAACACAGCAACTTCCCCGGGGAATGTAGCAAAGTGTCAGTTGTTCACAACCATTGGACTAAGATAAACTTTTCTTCATTCAGATTTCAAGAACTCAGCGGAGAATTCGTGCAGTTTCAAGCAACATTATTTTCTGTAGACGCTCTGTCTTTCACATCTACACCAATCTTTTCAATCCAGTTTGTAGGCTTGATACATCTGATATCCAAGTCTCCAACAACAACAACAGGTATAGCACTCACCTTCATCAATGACCACAGATTTTTTTCCCTCCGAGTTGAAATTATAACATCTGACCTTTGATTAAAAGGGTTGTGGTTTAGCTTTTTTTTAGAGTAATCCAGGAGTGTAGGAGTATGCCATATCGTCCTTCGTTTTTGCAGACCCTTTGTTATTCTTTGTGGTTATTGTTATGGGCGTAAGCACGGCCTTAATGCTTAAGAAATTCGCTTCGTAATCATGAGGGATAAGGTTCAATATCACTGACAGGGTGAAGCGTCTTTTTCAATAGCCACGGGTCTGCAATCCAAGTGATATGTGGAAGTCCGTCGAATAGAGTCTAGGTGTGATTCGAAACCACAACCTTGGCGCTGAATCAGCATGATACACTCTGTATGCCACACAGAATCTGTCCGATTACTAGATTAAATACTCAACCAGTTATAAGCTAATACCATGTAACCAGTGAAAATGCAACATTTAGGCTATTTACTCTGACTATACTGCGTTTGGGTGTTCGATTTTAATTATGGTGGATTTGGCAGAATCGTAAGGGCGTCGAACAAAATGTCCTGCGCTATTTAATGCCGTTTTTTACATTGAGAGATCAATTCCTGTCACGATTGCTTTTATTTTTATATTTCCGGGGGTCAATAAAATAACGTACAAACCAAGAACTGGGGGTAGATGTTTCGACTAAGCCCCCTCACATTCCAGATCTCTGGTTTTGTGTCTACAGCTGAAACAGTGATCGAAGTGGATTAGCAAAATCGATTGAGCGCTATACAAAATGCCTTGCGGTATTTCTTCCGATTCTTCACGTTCTGTGTTCAAATCCCGCTGAAGTCAGTTTCTCTTTTCATCCCGCCTGGGATAATAATATAAAGTACCAGTTAAGTATCGAGGTCGATGATACTGACCAAGCCCCCTCCCCTCAAAATTATTCACTCTGTTCCTAAACCAGAAATCATTATCGTTGTTAGTGTTGCTGTTGCTGTTTTAAAGATTATCGAATGGTAGAGTGTTGGTTAGACCGTCGGACAACCATGTTTTTATATTCCGAGTTCAAATCCCGCTGATGCCAATTTCACTTTACATTTTTCTCGGGTGGAGAAAGTACCAGTTGCCTACTGGGGATAACCTAGTTAATTATATCATCTTCCCAAAGTCTTTGACTTTCTCCCCAAATTTAGTCATATCGAAGCAATCTGGTTTTCGGTCTTCGGCCAGTTGCCAGAATCGGTAGAACATCAGACAAAATGCTTAGCAGTATTTCTTACATTTTTTTTGTACATTCTGAGTTCAAATACCACGAAGGTGGACTTCACTTTTCTACCCTCCAGGGACGATAAAATAAAATGCTATTTAAGTACTAGGTTCAATATAACCCAATGGTTCCCAACTGGTTTCCTTATGACCCTTGAGGTTCCATATAAGATTTTGTTGTTAAAATTTATCTCCAATCTGGTTATACTTCTATAACACACAAAATGTTTTGACAATCTTTTATACAATTTTATACAGGCGCAGCAGTGGCTGTGTGGTAAGTAGCTAGCTTACCACACGGAAACTGAAAGAAGCCAGTCGTGTGTGTTATATAGGCGCAGGCGTGGCTATGTGGTAAGCAGCTTGCTTCCCAACCACATGGTTCCGGGTTCATCCTCACTGCGTGGCACCTTGGGCAAGTGTCTTCTACTATAGCCTCGGGCCGACTAAAGCCTTGTGAGTGGATTTGGTAGACGGAAACTGAAAGAAGCTCGTCGTATATGTATATATATATATATGTATGTATGTGTGTGTGTGTATGTTTGTGTAACTGTGTTTGTCCCCCAACATCGCTTGACAACCGATGGTGGTGTGTTTACGTCCCCGTAACTTAGCGGTTCGGCAAAAGACAACGATAAAATGAGTACTAGGCTTCCAAAAAGAATAAGTCCTGGGGTCGATTTGCTCGACTAAAGGCGGTGCTCCAGCATGGCCGCAGTCAAATGACTGAAACAAGTAAAAGAGTAATTCCAAATAAAATTAATGTAGTCCTAGATACACTTTTTTGAAATCTTTTTACTTGTTTTTGTCATTAGACTGCGGTCGTGCTGGGGCACCGCCTTGAGGAATTTCATCAAATCAAACTAATCGACCTCAGGACGTTTTTTTCTTCTGTTTTTTTCAGTCTGGTGCTTATTCTATCGGTATCTTTTGCCGAACCGCTTCGTTACTAGGACGAAACCCACAAGCACCGGTTGCCAAGCGGTGGTAGGCGTACACACACACACACACACACACACACACACACACACACACACACACA
>NC_069009.1:7076027-7076494 GCF_001194135.2 Octopus bimaculoides
ATTTTTTTTTTTATTTGTTTCAGTCATTTGACTGCGGCCATGCTGGAGCACCACCTTAAGGGGTTTTAGTCGAACAACTCGAAACCCCAGGACTTATTCTCTGTAAGCCTAGTACTTGTCTCTTTTGCCGAATTGCTAGATTAAGGGGACATAAACACGCCAACATCGGTTGTCAAGCGATGGTGGTGGGGACAAACACACATACAAACACACATATATATACATATATACATAGATACGACGGGCTTCTTTCAGTTTCCGTCTACCAAATCCACTCGCAAGGCTTTGGTCGACCTGAGGCTATAGTAGAAGAAACTTACCCAAGGTGCCACGCAGTGGGACTGAACCCGGAACCATGTGGTTGGGAAGCAAGCTGCTTACCACATAGCCACGCCTGCGCCTATATAACACACACATACACGACTGGCTTCTTTCAGTTTCCGTCAACCAGATCTACTCAAGGCTTT